>NW_011948437.1:864541-906223 GCF_000503995.2 Ceratosolen solmsi marchali
CTCTTTCCCAATTAAGCGTCACTAAAGATTATATTGAACAAAGCTACTTTTTTGCTTCTTCATATATACATTAATATTGAAAACAAAATAAATTAATAAAAATTTTATTTTATATTTTCTATCTGAACGTAACAAACTTTGTGCGAACAAAGATAATAAATAGAGCAATAATATGAATTTTCGAACAACAGATCCAGCTCACAGTACATGGGGAAGAATTGCCTTATGTACTTGGCATACCTCAAGATGCCGAAGGATATCATCTTAATGCTCCTTACGATAACGGAGAGGCAATTTTATCGAAGGCCATGATGGATTGGTGGTGCAATTTTGCCTACTATGGGTGAGTTGAGGGGGAGGGGGATATTTTGTCAAATAATTTATAAAATTCGAAGCATTTTTATGGATAGAGGAAAAATATTTAAAGCGATAGAAATTAATTTGATTTATCAAGAAATTAAATTATATGCCGGTGAAAAAAATTCTAACGAAACTTTTGCCTACTCGCGTTAATTATTTTTATTTCACAAATTATAGGAATCCAAACAATATTAGACCCCTTCCACGCCGATTATCATATTTGAGGGAGGAGTATAATAAGATCGGTTCATCATATCAGATTGACTGGCCAGCGTATGATCCTGAGAACCAGGCATACTTCAATCTTAGTAAGTCCTTTACGATAAATACACATAAAAGCAGGGAGAAAAATTGCTAAAATGAATGTAACGTTTACATGGCAGGATCATATTATATATCTCTAGGACGTGCTTGGATTTTAATGGAATGAAAGCCAATCGTTAAAAATCCTTTTGAAATTTAATAAAAAAAAAAAAAAAAAAAAAAAAAAAAAAAAAATATAAAACAATACTGATTATTGTGTAAGTGTTTGAAAAAGTGAATTCGTAGAGTATATAAGCGTTTAGAAACTATCTGTTCTCATTTTATATTTTTACATTTTTTTAACTTACCCTCTTCCAAGTTCCTTTTCTGCTGAAGATGAACTTTTCTTGGTGACATTAATATACGTTATCGTTACTATTATCGAGTAGTTACGTTATTCTTTTCATTCTTTTTTTTTTGTTTTTTAATGTAAAAATTATTAAAATGAAATTGCTCGTTTGATTCTTAAATCGCAATTACTACCTATTTTAAGCATATCATTTTCCCGCTCTATGAGGTAGATATGACGAAGTTAATGTGTCAGTATAATTGAAATTAAGTCTCCGTTAATTGCGTCTCTGTAAAAGCACACAATTTTCGCATTTCATCATGCATCATCGATGCCTTATTTCATCTACAGCCAGAGAAATTCGGTTAAATTCACGAAGCAAAATTACTTAGGAGTTTCTCCTCTATTTTTTTTTGTTGGCTCGGCTCTCTGAAAATTCATCGTTATACATCGTTTTCGATTCAAAAATTCCTTCTCAAGACATACTTCACGTCAATGAGATAGCCGTTGCTGCGTTAAAAATTTCTTTATTTATTGCAAGACTGAAAGCCCTGTTTGCTCAATCTATTTTGGATTTGGAAGTATTTTTTTGGTGGAGAAGTATGTTCGATAAACTCATTGGCTTCAATTATCAATCTTTCCATGTTGAAATTGAATATTCTCAGAAGCGTTGCCGAATTTGTTTTCGAACTGATCTAGCCAACAGCCACTCATTACTGTATACCAATTCTTATTAAAATCATATCAAATTATCATCTTTGATCCTACTCATTTAAATGGGAAAACATCACTCTCATCATTCTGTTCTTGAAGGTGTTTATGAGAAAATTTTTCCTAAAAAATGGTCACGGAATTTCAAAAAACAAAACTTTCATTTATTTATTTATTTATTTATTATTATTTTTTTTTTGTCACTTGCTTGTTTTAAGTAAGATGTATACTGTACCAAAAAATATTTATTCGAAGAATAATAATCCCCTAATTCTTACTCCTATGGAGTTATAATGAGTGAGTTTTGCCAATAGGGCAAATCTATCTAGAGCTAGTTCGTAGACATTTCAGCACAGTCGACATTATCGAATCGATTCAATAATGAATTCAATTAATTCGTTATGATGAGTTATCTCGATGCACATTAATATTATATAACTATAGAGTACGGTTTCAAAGTAATTAAAAAAATTAAATATTTCCAATATAAATCCTTGAGTACCTTTGTTTTTGTCAAGTTTACAATTATTACGGCTAATAATTACAACAATAAGCTAATAATAAATAATATGGTAAAAGTATTAAAGTATTCAACCGTAAAATAACTTTTACAGCTACGCCACCGCAAATCGGACATCATTATCGGATCTCCGAAATGCAATTTTGGAACGAAGCAATTCCACACTTGCTGAGGCGACCTAAGGCCGAGTTGTCAATGTTTCATGACAGGACAACAAGACGTCCGCGCCCGGAACTTCTTGATATTCTTGACCGTCAAAATGTAAATGAAAGTATAGCCATGTCAGCTAATGTCCTTAATTCGCACCAGAATTCAACAAACAGTGAATTTGAGCCCCCATCGAACCTTGACCATGGCAAAGTTAACAAGAGCAATGTGAGTGTATAAATCTTTAATCGGTATTTAAATATTAAAAATTTGACCAATAAAATTATTATTTTATAAATTCATGTATCGTGAAATTTATAATGTAAATAGTATGGTATTCACTATAGGCTGACGCTGATTGTATAATGATGCTTATTATATAGATTAATTAATTACAAGATAATCGTTGTGTCCAAAAATAATGGGATAATTTTTGGTCGCGGATAAATAAATATATTTTTAATCTATTATCTGATATTTAGTATTTATTCTTACAATAGGAGAAAGAGTCCAAGCAGAAGGAGAGTAACGACGATGGCTCATCAAGAAATAGCTCAGCTGTTTCATTAGTTATCGTTTTCGGCGTAGTTTTTCTTCTACTTAACGCAATGGCACTAGTATATCTTTATCATAAACGCCAGCGAATGCGTGACAAAGCTACGAATTCCTTGGCTCAAATGGTAAATCAGAATGCAGGAAACAGCCAAAATGACAGAAATTCGAGCAGCCTGTTACAAAGTCCTACCAATGTAACGATGAAAAGATCAAAAGGTAGTAAAACAGGACAGCAACGAGAATTGGGATATTGCAGTAGTGCCAGTAAGCCAGATATACATGAACTTATTAAAAATGATAAGGCATATGATAATAACTCCAATTTTGGACGAAGATCAAGAGAGGATTCATCATCTACAATCGATACTAAGATCAAGGTTAGAGAATGGATTCAGCAAGAAATTGTTCACAGGTAAGCCTATTTTTAAAATGTTCGTTGTTTTTAAAATCAAAATGTTTAATTAAGCCATAATATTCGCCCACGTATTCGCATTGCTTTGATATTTTATTTTATCATAATACAAGTAGTATATCCCTAAATTTCTAGATTTCTAGATTTATATATATATATGTATAAGTATGTATTTATATATATATATATATATCTGTATAAAGTAAACCTTCTATTTAAGAATAAACAAATTTACATTTACTAATTCAAATGTCATATTTCATAAACATATTTATGAGATATACTTCATTACTTTTAATTATATTGTAGCTTTCGAAGCTCGCGATCGATTTTCTCGACTCGAAGAGCTCGGCGTTCTTTCCTGCGAGTGCGGATTTTATAAACGAATGTTCGTGAATATTTTAAGAAATCAAAAAGCAGATTGTGATTATCGACAAATTTATAATTATATTTATTAGAAACATTGTGAAAGTTGTAAAATCTACTTTAGACCATGATTTTACACTCTAAATTAAAGGAACGAATATTGTAATGTAAAACTATGTTGCTCATCACTTTAATCTTTGAATGTAAATTTTATACATGGACTGATTGAACGCATGTAATACCCATTAATCGTAATGTGTTTGCGAGTATTTCGCGCATACTAATTATCGGTGAAAATTTTATTGCGATTCGTGTACGGGAGAGGAACGGATCCCGGAAGAAGGACGCTTTTTAAAGTGGAAAAAGTATCTATCGGATTAGGCGACGACTATAGCACAAGGACCTGTGTCCTGTATTTTTTGCGTCTTTTAAAGCTGTACACGTGTCCCAACGTGTATCCAGGAAATATTCAATACATGTGTAATGCTTTAAATTGCGGTCGCATAAATGGAAGGAGGGGACGGGGGCCTTCGGCTCTACAAAGTTTAACAACGGACAAAACATGCATTCATGCACTCCTGTAATTATACAACTCACGCATACATTATTTACTATATATACATCACATACTGTTTTTCAGAGGATTTGACATATTCATATTGAGCAGAGCCACGCGTGACTTGTACATTGGGCACGCGTTTTCACACATATATATGTCTGCTTTTCTCGAGTATTAATACAATAATAAGCAAAATTAAGTAACGTTTTTATCATTATAACGGGATTTTCCAATATTTTGAAGACCTAATATATTTATTTCTTGATAATTGTTAAAAATTTATTATATTTTTAAAATATTAAATTTTAAATATGAATTTATAAAAAATCAACGATAAAAATTTTATTCTATTCGCGGGTAGAGAATTCTCATCAAATGTAACGTAATCATATGAAATTAATATTGATTAATCCGATATACAATTACAGCACCATATAATTGAATTCAAATTCATTCATTAATTTCACTATTTAACGTGATAATTGTACGAATGGTGTACAGTTTAAACTATATATTAAATTACATAAAATTACGGAATTTTTTACGACAAATAACATTCGATATCAAGATGGACATAATCATATTAAATAAGTTCTTGATGCAATTACATTATTAATTAATTTTAAATATTGACACATAGTTGGCTTTAAGAGAAAAATTTATAATACAATTTAATTACCTACACAATGTTTAATTATATAATTATACTAATTATTATTCTGAAAAGTTGCTTTTGTTAACAGTACTACCACTTTTACTCGTAGCATACATGATTTAGATGGAAAAGATTTTATATGCCTATGATGGTAGTAATTATTTTTACATAATATAATATAAGTTTATATTTATAATCATAATTAAACGATATGAACTTATATTTCTAAATGAAATCAATTAATTTCCTATACTGAGATTCATAGTCATTATTAGTTTTACAATTATGACTACAATAGCATTCTTTCGCAGAAAAATTATTGATCGTTGTTATTTTTTCAAACCTTCGTCATATATGATATTTTTAATAAATTATTAAATAAAATGATAATATTAATCAAACTAACCAAACTACCGTAGAAAATGCTTTTCTAATATTTAAGTAAAAAGATACGATGTTTTATGGCCAGAACTTTATAATAAGGTATTAGTTTATTATTAGGGACTGATTCGTTTGTTTTTCTTATACACGGCTTACTTACTTTGACTTAGCTATAGTCAATTTTCCAAAGATGATTGCCAATATTTATTATCCGTTGAATTCTGAAGGGAGTTACGTACATTATAATTTTAACGATTGAAGATGTTAAGAATTCCAAGCACGAATGCTTCGTTGTTCTATCGTGGAAAGTTCATAACTCAGCTTTGGATCGTCTCAATAAGTGCATTGTAAAATTCCACTTGTTCTAAAATTTCTTTTCTAAGAATCATTTATGCTTATCTGATCTATATAGCATTGGATTCATATGTCATCTATATATAATCTGTATAGCATTGGACATATATTAATAAAATACGACTTTATCGTGTATATATACGCAAACAATGAAGGCTTTGGAGAAAGTTTAACGATCTTCCATGTAATTCTTTTAATAGAATAGTAGTTAAGATTTAAAATTTAATTGCAGAAAATAATCAAATGTAACTGAAAATTAGAGACAAGAAATGATACGAAATTATGCTCTTATTTATTTTCAAGTTTTATGATTCAATTTAATTGTACATAAATAGTTGAATTAGAGACAGAAGAAAACATAATTGCAGTAAAATTACTTAATTACGAGAATCAAATTACAAAATATTATTATCGTAATAAATTTAATGAAACTCAGATGCATATATTTAATAAATTCTAGATAATAAATCTCTGCTTAAAATAATATCTGGTCTCTAAGCATCTTTATGGCTTCCTTGCAGATGCTCACCCCGGTTTTTA
Organism: Ceratosolen solmsi marchali; assembly: GCF_000503995.2. Classification (NCBI taxonomy): domain Eukaryota; kingdom Metazoa; phylum Arthropoda; class Insecta; order Hymenoptera; family Agaonidae; genus Ceratosolen; species Ceratosolen solmsi. The sequence continues at coordinate 870,694 of NW_011948437.1, forward strand.
CGTAAGACTCGCGAAACCCTCCAACGCGAGCACCGAGAAAGGATAAACCAGCAACAATTTGACTCGAAGCATGAGCCAGATAACGAGCACAAGGATATACATAAGGATGAAGACACACTATACAAGGACGACCAACAAATCAGCGTGCGATCGGGTTACAATACCCGTAAAGTCGATGAGAAACTGTCGAAAGTGTCAGTGGCCGTGGACGCGACACCCGCCGCTCGCACCGATTCCATTCTCAATCAAATACCCATTGAGCTGACGCGCACTGGCACCTCTAGCGAATACCTGGACTTGTTCGATGACAACGGGATGATAATTGGAGCATCCGAGTACTGTGAGCCCACCGACTTTCAGTCGTCCCAAGTTAATGAAGCTCACACGGTGAGGCTGCGAATGTCTTTCACTATTGATTTTCATTATATTCTTTAAGTTTATAAAGTAGTCTGTCGGTGGAGGAGATGCCTCGTTCTTTAATTAAAAATGATTGATTCTTTTGGCAATTGAATCATTGAATTTTTTAGCATACAATTTTCATAAGATTATTTTCTAAATCAGCTTAACGAAAATTTAATCATCAGCCCTTTCACTACGTGTATTAATAGTAAATTAAAAAAATTTTTAATTACGCGTTTACAATTTTTATGTGTTTATGGCTAAATTTTAATATACACTACGCACAATAAACATAAATGGCTACTTAAATGATGTGGCAATATAGTTCCATTCGAAATTTTATGTTCTACCGACTAGTTTATACAAAAGTAATAGTTTATACAAACTATTCAATATAATGATATTAAATAGTTACTTAATTATATAAATATAGAATGATAATGTTAATTGAAATTATATAGGTACTGTGTAAAAGATAGTAATTTAAATATATATTTTTTGAATATTTTAAGCAATTTAGTAATTACAGATTTCAACATTTATATTAATTTATAATATACTATTTCTTTTAGCTCTCAAACTCTGTAGTACCTTATTAGAGGCTTTTTTACATTTTACTACTTCTTTACTTTCATTCTCAAGTACGACAGTAACTAGCTCCTAGACATACTTCTTTCCACGGTTGAATGTTAATAAAGAAAACGTGCATAAGTATACTAATGCACTAAAAATATGCAGATAATAAATTGTGATTAAATTCTCCTATCATATTGTTTATTTTTATTTTATGGACATAAGCATCTTTTATATTTTTTTGTTCATTTAATATATATATATATATATATATATATATATATATATAATTATTTATTTTCATTGAACCATAATATCGCTTTAATATGAAAAAATCGAGCCTCCACGAATATTACAAACATTTTTGGTATATGAGATTATTCGAAAATTTGTAGTACTTTACTATATAATGATTTTAAAATGACCAAGCCAATTAACAATACCAGCTTATCAAAAAATTAGCTAAAATTATTTTAATATAATAATAATAATGTCTACTTTCTTTGATTAATGTCTACTAATTTCAGCTACTAATAATATTAAAAAGCATTATGCATTATTCCTCAATATATTTTTATGGTTTTATAAAAGAACTGATAACTGATAATTAAATCTTCATAATACCTTACATAAAGGATGAAGAAAAAAATGCAGCAAATATCGTTATGATCGAGCATCACCATTCTAAGAGCGATCCTTTACCATTGGATAAGATTCCGAGTTATAACTCCGAGAAAGTCATTTTGTCTACGGCGCAAATAAATGAATCGGATTCCGGTAGCGCTAGTAGTCTTTATGCCAAAATCAATCCAAGGATGAAATGTCGCTTACCTGTTCATCAATACATTCTGCAAAAACAATTAGTAAGACGAATAGTATCAATATATGTTTTGTAAAAGTTTGTCCGATTAATTCAACCAAGTTTAACAAGAGATCGATATGTATTAAATTCTTTTAGACAACAGTGACTGCCATAAATAATAAATAAATCTGTTATTTTAAAATCGATATTTATAAAATGATAAATCTACAATAATGATGTCTTTTCGATTAAATAATATTAAATATACTAATTTAATAATATTATCAGACAAACGCGCGCACATACACATCCACAGCCACACAGTAATATATATATATATTATAAAGGAATTCTTTAATATTTAGAGAATGAAATTCTAGCATTATTATTATTGCTTTTCATTGCCAATTATAATATTATCGCGCATATGAATAATCAATTTTTTTTTTTCCTATAGCAACAACAAGAATCTATGGAGCTGGCGATAAAAAACCAATCAACTATAAGCCCAAATGCATCGACAACTCTACCTCGATTGCTCACATTCGGCGCACCACTTCCCGAGCTTCCATCCAATCCTGAGGATGTCAATGTAACCTGCAGGGAAGTACACAACGAAATATCTACTACAGGCTCGCCGGCGTTAAACATTAATAGCCATGAAGAGGCTTTAAGAACAATAAGGCGCCGTAATTATCCAAAGGTGCTACCAGATATCGAGAAACGTAGGTCTTTGCCACCAAATGCATCATTCGTCGAAGGTCCACCAAGATATCACAATCATTTTTATAAATACCGACACGGAGGCGCGCCGCCATCCCCACCACCTCGTACCTATAGCACATCAAGGTACGTGGAAGACTATTGATATATTTCAAGTCAATTTACGTATTATAGAATTTTTAAATAATTCTTCATTAAGACAAACACTTTTAAAAAATCATCCATAGATTAATATAATAATAAATAAATAAAATCATTGCCAATATTGGTTTAAAAGTAAATTAAGTAGAATAATTATTAGAATAATTAATAGCTGAAAACATTTTCTAAAAGCAATAATATTTATATTATCATTCGTTTTCTATTTAGAATGCTTATAAAACTTAATAATTTTCAAAATGTTTTAAAGTACATACTTATAAAAAATAATGAATTTCATTAAAATATCGATGAGTGAATGTTTATTTATTCTTTCATAGTACACTATTAATTGCATTGTGAGCATTATAAAATGAGAAGAATATAGTAATAGTAAATTTATCGACGGCAAATGCTTAAATTTATTGGTAATTTTAAATAATTTTTACCGATTCTCTATACAAACTATTATATAAAAATGTCTTATATTTAACACTAAAATGTCACTTGTATTGTAATTGACGTTTATCATTTTATTTTTATGAAATTTGTGATTTATATATTGTCATGCTTGTATTGTTAAATCATAGTCTATATAATTTTATGATATCGTAAACGAATGAATTATAATATTATTACTAATATATTTTTACGCGCAATTGAAATTAAATTGTTAGTTCATCAAAATTTAAGAAATAAAAAGTTTGCCCAATTCAATATACATGTATGTAATGAAAAATACATTTTGCAATTTTGTTCGATGAAAATGGTATTCAACCAGTTGGCACGTCAAAGTATTTGTCGTCCGAGAATCAATTATTCAGTGACGAATATAAAGAATGTTTAGACTTTTTAGTAATACGATATTTTAATTAATATAAGCAGGAGTCTTGACTGCGTCGAAGACAATAACGAGGAAGAGCTAGATGAAGTCAATAAAGTAACAGCATCGCCGGTCACGACGATTTTGCACGTCGGGCCATTAAGGAAAAAAACCGATTATCTTAAAAATAAGTCGGTACCGAGTTTGGCAGATAATTTTGAGAATCCACATTTATCCAGTTCCGCGAGTCTTCCAATATGTCCGATTCACGGGACCTCGAGGGATCCAATCGTTCCCGGAGCAAAGAGCGAACCGCGTATAGTTATTACGCCTAGGATAGATATTAATCAACAATTATCGGTAAATAGTTTCATGCAACATTAGCTTGTCTAAAATATAATTATCTGAAAAACTTTGTTTATACGTTGGCCGTCTGTGTGCATAAATAAATCCATATCCGACACGATATAATGATAAAATAATGCATTATGAGCTAATAAATATAAGTCAGAATAAGTGAACTTTGGTAAATAAATTTATTTAACGAAATACAAATATATTCTCTTTATCAGATGTTCTGTACTATCGAACAATCTGTGAAGGGAATTATTGGCAATTAACGCCCCCTAGTACGGTACTTATAATTTTAATTAATGACTTAATATGGATTGTGAATTGTCGCACTGATATTGAAAAAAATGTAAATTTTCAATAAATAATTCGAATGCCAATCTTAACGAGACTTCAAGTTCTCTGCGATGCTAGAAATGATGAAATTGTATTGAAAAATGATGAGCTCTTACCAATATATTATGATTGCCTATAAACTTACAGTTTCGAGAAGAAGAGCTGGTGGCTATGGGCGTGGATCAGCCAGATTGTCCACGAAGGATCATACCAGAGCGATCGGCAAAGCAACCTCGAATAATTATAAAGCCAACGGGTACTCTGCCACGTTCACAAGCCAACGCGCGTACGAATAAACCCATAGTATCGGGCATCATGCCCGCAAATCTCCACGAGAATGAAACGTACCAACGTTTATTAGCTCGTAGGGAGAAAATGCCTTTACCTGGCGAACTTGGCTGCACGAGAATCCCATCGTGTAACCGACGCAGAGAAGCGCCTCCGACGGAACAAGTAGAGAGGATCGAATTTATTCAAAGTGTCAATGACGCGACAGCGACAAAGCTGTAAGTCTCACGAAGTCTACAATTATTTAAAATCAAGACTTTAAAAACTTGCACTTGCTTAATAATGGGAGCAAAAAATCGTCTTTTTTTTTGTTTTTTTTTTGTTTTTTTTTTTGTTTTTGTTTTTTGTTTTTAATAGATTCTAATTACAAATGACAAAAATAGACAGAATTTCGAAAAGAAGATCGATTCGTGTATAAATATGGTTTCGAGAGCATGTATAACTTTTATCGAGATTGAAATTGAATGTATTAATAATTATCTTCATTCTTGTATATAACAATATGTTTTGTACAAATCAAATATGATCGTTGCATTTTCAATTAGTTTTCAGTTTTTATCGCGGGGCGTAAAATTCTACGTAAAATTAATAACATTAACGCATAACGTTAGTGTATTTATAATAATGAACTTGAAGCTGTTTAAAAGTAAATTGAAATTGTAAATATTAGTTTGTCATTACTTTTATCTATTAGCGCAATATGTAATCTTTATAAAAACAAAACTTATATTGAGTTATACAAAAATGAAATTTGAAATGTGATTTTTAGATTTAAAAGTATGTGGCGTCGTATAGATTCCGTATAGAATTCCACACAGAATTCCGTATAGAAGAAATACGTGTATAATAAATAGTACAAGCAAACTTTGTAAAATGTAAATAAGTAGAAAAAAATATTAAATCTTTAATATCTAAATGAAATGTAGGTCAATAAAATATTTTTGAATGTGTATCAAAAAAAAAAAAAAAAAAAAAAAACAATAATTGATAATAATTAATTGTGGCTTTTATATTGTGGCAATCAGTTAAATAGTTAGTTTAAATAAGGCAGATTGTAAAATATCCTAATTAAAGTAATAAAATATTTTATTTTCTTAATTACAATTAATCGTATAAAATCATATTTTAAGACATTTAATATAATAATGTCTTTGCAATAGTTAAATAATTATCAATATTACATTTCCATACTGCAGAAGTTATTCAAATTGTTATTATAATATTTTCTGGAGCCTATGGAATATTTTATTTCTCAAAACTTATTTACGAAAATATTCATCCATAAAATAAATAAACATTATTAAATTATCAAAATTTTTAATTTCATAAATTATAATTTACAAGATGCTGAGTATTAGCATTAATATATTTGTAAGTAAGTATGCTAATAAATATTAAAGCCGACTTGAGAGTTCGAGATATCTATAGCTTTAAATCGATTGCTGCAAAAGTTATTTAAAATATATTTGAATATAGCAAAGTTACTTTTGCATAAATTTTTTAATTTTAACAAATAATATACTATAAAAACAAAAAACAAAAAAATTATAAAATGTTTTTATACAATGTGTACAATCATATGTATTTGCTTTCTCTTACAAACTATATATTTTAGTAACAAGCGCGCGCACGACTCGCGCAAGAACGCACACACTTGTCTACGCGCGCATATATATGCATATACAGATATTTCAAAATTTTCAGTACAATATCACTCACGTAATAATATTATTAGAATAATCATTTCAAATTTTAATGCAATGAAGCACTTAGTCAAGTTACGATAATTGTATATATGCCATTTAATAAATTTCGTTGTTGTACATACACATATTTTTATGCGCATACAGCTAAGTTATACGTATTATATTTTCTGGTGAAATGAATTTTAAGAAAAATGACGTCATTTTTTATAAACAAAAATTAATCTTATTAATATAAAATATCTTACGCAATTATATATGTATATGCAATTGTACATACTTTTACATTCGATTTTATTATTAAGATACTCTTATAAGTTATTTGTACAATTTACAAATTAAAGAAACTGGTTTTATACTTTCATACTTTGTTTATTATTTATTTTTCTAGTATAAATATTAATATTCTAGTATAAAATAATAGAGAATATTTTGATTTACTAAAGGGAAGAATCACACGAGCATTAACTTTCTTAAAATATAGGTGACTATGTAATCCAATAGTATTTCCTTACATTTATGAAATACAATATTTCATGGGTAAATAAAAAGTTTCTTCAGATAAAATTAAATGAACAGATATAATCTAGTATAATCTTTTTTCAATTATAAACGATATATTTAACGTAACTCTAGTTAGGCAAGTGACTAACTGACCATTGTATTTCAAAACAAAAGCCCTCCGGCCAGAGCATCATAGTCTTTCAAAGTTCCATGTTCTCCTTCTCTATTTCCTTTTCATGCATACATTCAGAAAATATCCACATACAGCTGGCATACACCCACTACAGTTATTTCTATGGATTCTTGATACGCGAACTATCATGCAAAAATGGAAGCATGTTAAAGTTGAACATTCCATCATTTATTGTGATTCCATAATTTCTCTAGAATATTTAAATATTCCTTTCAAAAGATAAAATTATTGTTTACTCCCTTTAATACATTTGTATGCTCGTTAATTGTGCCATAATATATAGATATATATATATATATATATATATATATATATATTAAATTTTAACAACAGTATGATCAAAAATACTTTTATAACTTTCCTACATCTCATTATGTAATATGACAAAAATTTGTTTTTCCGTTAGAATATTAATTTATAGATCATTCTATACGATTTAATTACTTTAATAGGGAATACCGATAATGACAACATTTTTTATATTGAATTAATTTTTATTATCAGATAATTAGGCTATAATAATTTTAGCCATTTATTCATGTAAATGAAATATCTCTATTATACAATAAGCATATGATGTATTTATATTTATAGAATTATTAGCCATTCAATTCCATTCAAAATTTATTGCAATATATTTCAAAACATTTTTCATGAGGAAAAATTTCTGCAAATTCAATAACTATAAAAAATATATTTAGAATATGAATTTATACATTTATACATTTATACATTATTACAGAATATCAAAAGTTTTCGACAAATTTTACAATATACGATCGTTAATCAAAGTATGAAAAAATTAGAAAAAAGGGCTTTAATTTCGATTTTTATTAAATCGTCGATGAACGTTTAAATTTATTTATACATAGTGGTTGTTCGAGATTGAAGCAATTTCCAAGATCATCGACTGTCGGCATCGTCAGTCTCATTAGATCTCAAGTTTCTATAAACACTTTGGACGAGAATTTTCGTATACTTGTTATGTTTTGATTTCAAAAGGCCTACAATGTTTATATGGTCTTCGAGCAGTAACGTCGCATAGAATTCTCCATATTTCTTAAGCCTTGTTTTTTTCTTAGAATCCTCTAGACTTTTCTTTCTGCGCCTCATGTAAGATTCCCGTATAGCCACGACCGATGCTTTGTTGCCAGATAAGTAAGTAAACTGCCGCGTGGATATATAAGTCAAGCACGCGAAGAGCATCATCGCTCTCTCTCTCTCTCTCTCTCTCTCTCTCTCTCTCTCTCTCGGTGAAGAGGCCATGGCACGGGTGCTCGGTCTGAGCCTCAGCAGGACCGCCATGGGACAACAGTCGTCGGTATCTTTCGGCGAAGCCGCCACGGAACAATCAAGCCTTCGGTTTTCGTGCGCGTATTCAACAGGTTTATTATTATAATCTCATTGTCTATCAGTCGGTCAACAGTTATTACGTTATTCAACTAGCGTTTTCGATCACACACTAATCATTAAGCTATACGCACGCAATGAAGCCGTCAAAAGGGACACACAAGTCTAATTGCCAAACGTGCCAAACGTGCCACACACGTACAAGCAGCGGTCAAGGGTGCTGACTGCATTACATCAACGGACACGACTATAAGACGCGCAATATCTACTAAACACTCGTCAAAGGATCTGTCAAGGCAACGGAATCGCTGTGAGTAAAAATAATAATTCACGATTGTTGTTAAGGCTCAAAGTTAATAGAATTTTATTTTAAGAATGAAGGATCTAACTTTAAGGGCTCTCAGTATCTCATTTGGAGACAACCGTTAAAGAAGTACTATGTATAAAGGAACTAATTGCCGATTTACATAAAGCATTTTGCAATGAGGTAGCTATATTGAGGCTACATGGCCATCGTCATTATCTAATTATGATTACTTTATAATGAACACGTAAGGAGAAGTGTTTACACATTGGCGCAAATAGCCATCGCGAGGCTATGTAATAATGTATTGGGTGAGCCAACAAGGACAAATACAAAATCAGATGAAATATCGTCCACGGAGGGGAGAATCAAGGGAGATGGCCTGCCTACCAGATGTTCCAATTCCAAAGTTCTCAGGCGACTATTTAGCATGGCCAATGTTCCGCGATCCGTTCCAATCGATAATCCTAAAAAGGGGTATGTAGAAAAGCAAAATTACCTCAGAACATCACTAGAAGGCTCAGCAGCAAGAATCATATCAGGTTTAGCATCGCTACACTACAACATCTCTCTTAAAATAGCCTGAAAAAAATTAAAAAAGAAATATGATATAACCTCTTGGATTACCTATAAAGTACCACCTGCAAAAACTCGTCATCTCACCAACAGTCAAAAGGACAGCTCCTGAAGTTGAAAAATTCGTGATCCATGCAAATGATTTACTACAAGGGCTGCACTTATTCACATCACAAATGTATGGAGCTGCAGATAGTCCACCAAATCACGAAACAAATCCATCATCAAACAAGAGCGCACAATGAGAGAGGGTGCCCTTCGTGACTTGTTATTTTTATTCACAGCGATTCCGTTGCCTTGACGGATCCTTTGACGAGTGTTTAGTAGATATTGCGCGTCTTATAGTCGTGTCCGTTGATGTAATGCAGTCAGCACCCTTGACCGCTGCTTGTACGTGTGTGGCACGTTTGGCACGTTTGGCAATTAGACTTGTGTGTCCCTTTTGACGGCTTCATTGCGTGCGTATAGCTTAATGATTAGTGTGTGATCGAAAACGCTAGTTGAATAACGTAATAACTGTTGACCGACTGATAGACAATGAGATTATAATAATAAACCTGTTGAATACGCGCACGAAAACCGAAGGCTTGATTGTTCCGTGGCGGCTTCGCCGAAAGATACCGACGACTGTTGTCCCATGGCGATCCTGCTGAGGCTCAGACCGAGCACCCGTGCCATGGCCTCTTCACCGAGAGAGAGAGAGAGAGAGAGAGCGATGCTCTTCGCGTGCTTGACTTATATATCCACGCGGCAGTTTACTTACTTATCTGGCAACAAAGCATCGGTCGTGGCTATACGGGAATCTTACATGAGGCGCAGAAAGAAAAGTCTAGATGTTTCGAGGATTCTAAGAAAAAAACAAGGCTTAAGAAATATGGAGAATTCTATGCGACGTTACTGCTCGAAGACCATATAAACATTGTAGGCCTTTTGAAATCAAAACATAACAAGTATACGAAAATTCTCGTCCAAAGTGTTTATAGAAACTTGAGATCTAATGAGACTGACGATGCCGACAGTCGATGATCTCCAAGATTGCTTCAATCCCAAACAGTGATAATTCAATAATAGAAAACCTACAAAGAAACATTTATTGCAGCTTGTATTGAGATATTTAATAAGAAATAAAATATTAATTTAAGTTCAAGATTTTTGGAAATTCTTGCAAACTACTCCTTTTAACTCATATGTAGTTTTCATATTATCACAATTCGAAAATTTTGATCACTACTTATTTCAAACTGCTGAAGTGAATTTTTTCCTTTTTTTAGTTGCGACCTTTTTGTCATCAAAAGTTTATACCTTTTTATATAATTTTTAAATGGATGTTTTTTTTTCTTGATTAAAATCTGTCGCTTTTAAATGAAATATTATCGCTGATATTTTGATTAAAATAATTTAAGAATAATATATCGAACCTCACTGTAATGATTCGAGATATTAACATTATTAGATATATTAACAATATTGAAATGAAGAAAAGAAAACACGATAAGTGCTTGTCGACCAATCATAGAAAATATCTCTCTTCGTCATTTCAAACGTACAAACTAAAAGTCATTTAAATATGATAAACCAAGATATTGTACAAAGAAAGAATACTTTAAGAACTTTAGTTGTTTAAATTATTACCAGATTTTATATATGACTTCGACCGTTCTACAATTTATTCTTTAAAAATATATTTAAAGGGTTTGGGAATTACAAATCTCGTTTGAAATGGGTAAACAATAAATAATCATTTAAAATTTAATGTGAAATTTTATATTGTTTCAATATTAAGTGGAGAAGAAAATTGTGTGATTAGACTTAAATATGCTTAACTTTTATAATGATTTTAAGGTAATATATATCATGCAATTTTTCAAATTATAAAATCTTCACTGTGACCTCAATTAATCATACCCTTTTTAATTAAATATAATCCAGAACTTTATAAAAGTTTGAATAAAAGTCTTTTGATTTAAAATGTTTCTTAAGATGTTTGTTACATAAATATTAAAAATTGCAGTTGTATAATAAACATCCGTTTCTTCCAAAATCATAAAATAAAATGTAACTCGTTAAACTATCGTTTATTTATTGTAACTGTAGTTAATTTAATTTGTAGTTAATTTATAAATAATATTTAAGTGTAGTTTAATTTATAAATAACAATTAATTATCAACAACAATTTACAATTAATATTTTATATTCAATATTCGAAAACATATATATAATATACTTGTATTTTTGACATTTACAAGCATAGCGTCGTCAGAATTTCTATTTTTCGTAAATGAAGCCTTTCATGTTGATAAAAATGTATGCCAAACTGGAAATTTTACTTGTTTATTATTGCTCGTAAACAAAATACATATCCATTTATTTTAGCTGTATTAATAAACTCTAGTTTCTTATATTAATAACATCTGTCCTAATAGCTGTCTCATTATATTGTAAATTGTCTTTTATTAAGATGATTTATGCACTTATTAATGCATTCGTGTTGCTTTATATAAGAAAAAAATACTTCTAGCAGGATATTTTTTTTTATTAGGCGGCTGTGTCTTTGCTGAATCCTTAGTAAAAGAAAGATTACAAAGTAAGAGAAACATTAGTCCAATTCTCTTTAGACAACGTATGTGCTTTTAGAAATGCTACTTTAAAAATAAAGGATCGTTAAAATGGAGTGAATATCCTAAGAAGATAGGTTTTAGCGAAACTTAATCTACATTAAATACGCATCAAGGTCAATCTGAGGGGATAAATTTTAACTTGAATTACAGCATTTCTGTATACGAATTTTTTTTTTTTTTTTTTTATTCCTAGATAAATTACCCAGAAATTAAAGAAAGATTTAATGGATTTTACTAAGATTTGGAAAATGTTTGATTAATCTTAATTTAATTTAATGTTCCTTCTTTAGATTTGATTACTTTAGTAGTTATTATATTTAGTTTTCCCATTTCTATAAAACTAATCTGTAATCGGACGTTTTATTATTGTAGTTTCTGAATTATATTTAATAAACTGAAACATCGTATTAAGTTGCACCTTCTACTCCGTAATAATTTCGACCTAATTAGAAAACTATCTGTAATCAGATTATATTTATGTACACCTTTTGATTAATTGTCTATCTTCATTGAAGGATTTATATTAAAGTCATAAAAGTATATTTACTAATTAAAATTATAATGTTATGCGATGTAATTTGTTTAATTATAAGTATAAAATAATAGCGTTAATTAAAAATAGGAATATCATGTGTTATCATTTAAAAAATGATCTTATTAATATTTAGTTTACATATATCGCATTTAGTTGAATTAATTTTTTATAGGTTTGAAAATTCATATGTTATTTGTTATTATTTTAAATGCCCTTTAAGAATTGAGCTAATTAATTTGTTTTATTTAAAAATAAAAATACTGCGTAGCAAAATCATAAATCAATAAGGAACTTATGCGCTACATTTTTGCCTACGTGCACACATGCAGAAGTTTATAACAAGCTATACAAAAATATCTAACCATACTTAAAATTTTATATACGTATATATTTATATTAAGATATAAGTTCGAAAAATATATTAATAATCCGTACGCAAGCGGATACTTTTAATAATATGTAAAGTCGACATATAGGTTATTTTACATCCTTAAGAGTCAAATGGCAATAAGGAACAACTACAAGTCAAGAGATCAATAGAGAAGGAGAGGAGGAGAGAAAACAAATTTTTGTTGGATAATGTAAGAAAAGTTGAGAATATGTGTAAGTAAAAGCTTTTACGGTAGCTTTTAAGGTAGCTTTGTAGGTGAGTTGTAATTGTGTTGAAGCATTCAGGCGAATAGAATACAAATGCCTGTTCCATCTTTGTTATTTCTCTCTTCATCACTTTTATTCTGTGAATTGCTCTGTGCGTAATTTATGGTATAGTTTTGCACTTACATTCTGTATTTCTTTTAAAATTTCTAAATATCCTTCCACTTATTCTCTTCCCTCTTTTTATAAATCATTCTTTATGTACAAATAGTTGTTTATATATCTCACTTCTCCTTTCTTTATTTTTCACTATTTTAACGATATATTTTTTATGATTGGATTTAATAGCAATATGTGGTTTACTTGTATAAAATTTTTTCAAATATCAAATTTCATTCTCCTTTTTTAACAAACATTTTTTTTTTTTTTTTTTTTTTTTTATAACAAACTTAAACTTAAACTTAAAGCAACGTATTGTTATAAGAAGTTAAGAAAGTTCATTGATGACTATTTATTAAGAATCACTATCATCGTTTTAAAAATTATATCGTACAAAAGTATGCAACATTGACATTCTGTAAATAAGAGCAATTTTAAAATCTCAACGCTACTTAAAATACATTTCCTTTTATTATAGTCAATGAGCGTATGAATAACATTCGAATTAATAAGAAACCCTTGGTTAATTAATTTATAAAAAATAATTAAATATAATGTTAAATATGCATTCAATGCAATTGCATTGATATATTAACCTTTTATATAATTATTGCAATAATTGATATTAGCATTATTAGCATAATTTATGCAAGAATTTATTTATATCACGCAATTCATCAATATTAACAATAACATATATCGATATTATTTCATAATTTCTTTGTGTAAAATATCTACAATTAAAGCTAACTAGCAATGGAAAACAAATGTCATATGTAGAGAATAAAATAAAAAAGATAAATTGATACCATTATTATCCGAAACTTTCTGACACGAAGATATTATTTTAATTATGTTAATTAATATATGACGCCTGTATTTTATAATCCTCGTATAATATTACAAGTACTGAAATATGATTATAGTTATTTAAAAACTTCTCTTTAATTATATATTTAGTATTTAACAAATAAGAATGTTATACAAATTATAATAGTGAGCATACTATATATTATTTAACAATTTTAACTTTACTATTTCAAAGTATTAAATTCTATGTATACTGTAAATTATTATACACTTGTTGAAATTGTATGCTAAATATGAATATGAAACGGTGAATATTATCAAAATAATATTTGCGTCTTACATAAATTGAACGAGCATACACGTAGTAGTGTGTGTATATATATATATATATATATATATATATATATATTTAAAATTGAGAATTTTAATTTGAAATAAGAACATATAATTATTCTAGCTGAAACACAATTATGTCGCGACATTTTATTATTATATTATTATATTATACTATTTTAAAGGTGTTGTTTTTATATTATTCACACATACATAAAATAATATGGATTAAATACTATCTGAAAATACTAAAATATATTTGTCGTTTACAAATTTAATATATCAAGTATATCAAATTTATTACATAAATGTAATTATTATTTATGAACCTTCCATAATATTAATACTGAATTTCAAATATTTATACATGTACATCTTGCATAAATAACTAATCGTTTGCATTTAAGTTTATAATTAAAATTTTATACGTTTATCTATTAAATTTGATCAATTAAATGTATATATTTTACTTATGAATTACAGAAATTATATATTTAGCGATATAATCAAATATATAAAATAAAATTATATTCTTATAAGACGAATAAACGTTTTCAATACTTAGAAGATAAAATGAAAAAATATTTTATTGTGAATAATTATTTTATCTTTTCTAGAAGAAAAAATGTGTTGTTAAATAATCGAACTAGACATTTTTAATATTAACAAATAATCATTTTTCTTACTAATTTAATGATAAATATTTAAGCATTTTTAAAAGCAATTTCTCTCTCTCTCTCTCTCTCTCTCTCTCTCTCTCTCTCTTTCTCTCTCTCACCATGTATTTACAACCAGGTAGTAAGATTTAGCAAAGTGATTAAAATCATTGTTTTTTTAGCCTTTCTTTACTGAAATGCGCGCTGTTCCATTATGGCCTATTACTATGTAACAAAACTCTTAATAGTTTGTGCCTAACAATTCCCTAGGCGAATCGGAAAAGTTGAAACTCACTATAAAGTCCTTCCACCATTGAAGTACACCGCTGCGCCTCGACTTTTCTCGCCCTTAGCGCTGTGTGTTGGCAAAACTGAATCAATAGCTTGAAAGAGTTACCTTGCTGTGTTATTACTGCTATAAATAAAACCCAACACAACCACTTATCTATGTGTTTGTTAGGCGGGTACTGCGCAAACTCGGCAAAGTTCGCGATAACGTTGGCTGCTTGCGCAGACCCAGCATCCCTTCTCGAGGCCCTTATACACTTGATAACTCCACCAATTTCATGAACAATTCAAGAATTTCTACACATTACCCCAAGCTAGTAACTTTTCTGCCATTATAGGCACATTTACATGCGCTCACACACACGCGCGCGCGCACGCACGCACGCACACACACACACACACATATATATATATATGCACTTTTCAAAATTTAATACCTGTAGTTTCATGATTTATCTATTCATCAAATTAATTCAGCATGTTTTAAAGAATGAAAATTAAGCATTATTACAAATTCGTTAATGCATAATAGCAATGTGGCACGTAAACGTGTATCATAATAATTTTATATACAATTAAAAATGGTACGTAAATCATGAAACACGAATAAATAAAATCTATTCAAATAAAAATCTTAGATAATATATAAAAGGGAATTTACGTCGGATAATTCTTTTATAAAATATTGATCATAATTTTTATACTTATTTATATATTTAAAAATTCATGTCTCCTATTACTGTTTGCATTATGAATATAATAATAATTATTATTATTCTAACAATTTGAAGGACTATATTCTAAAAGAAATTTACGTTTGTGAGCTTTCACCTCCAAATAAATAAATGGTCTTTTATTTATCCGAAATTATCGATGAGTCGATTGTCACCGCTTGTCACCGAGAGTAATATCTGTCTGATATTGTTAAAGCATTAAATATTCGTGATAGGAGGTAGAGCTTTTAAGTTTGCCAAAGCACGGGTAAAAAGTGCGCCCAATAGTGGCGCGGGCGAGCGTAAAACGGCCTCGTCCCACCGCCACTGTTCCACCGCGGCTACGTGGCGCGGCTGTTCAGCCGAGCGACTGGAAGCTTCAACGTCACGGAAGGTCGTCAAAGCACTGACACACTATCGTAGCGCCATTTCACTCTCGTAGCCCGTCCTGTGTACCTTGGCAGCAATTTAGCGACGTACGTAGGACTCGTAATCGTAGAGCAGACGATAGAGTTCCTAGTTAATAACTTCGTCTAGCGGTAACCTCAATGGTCAAGGCCTTCCCATATCCAACCATTTTTTTCTGGAGCTCGATGTCCCATGGAGAAAAGTTGATATTACGAGTCTCCGGCGGATAAATACTTTCCGGCTTTATTGATAGGCTAGCGTTATTGATATAAGTATATACGGCAATATTATAAAGTGATTTCGAGTGAAGTTTATAGGTCGTATGTGTAGTGAAAAAGACGGTAAAGTGGCTTTTTCATTTATTGTGCATTCCTTCGAGCATTTTGATATTTTTCTGACTCGACTGACCCGGCTTTCAGTGGTTTTCTACCGTTTTGACTCTCCGTGAAATGGATTAATCCTGAATTTGTATGCTACGAATGTAATTCATTTACTACATTATTGTGCTCGATCGAGTGTTATCCCGGATTAATTTGTCGAAATGTCAGAAATTGAATTGCAGTCACACGCGTGAATAATTTTCATTTTCGAACCGATGAAAAAATTTCTTGTTTATGACTTAAATAACTGCTTCTTGACCGAGTGCCGGCTCAAAAAGTAACGGAAAATTAAGCGAGTTAAAGAGAGAGAGAGAGAGAGAGAGAGAGAGAGAGAGAGAGAAAGAGCTACAAATAATACAAAAGTTCTATTGCTGCACGTGGAAAATTAAAACAGTCTGTGTGCCAAATAGATATTATAAACAATCGATATTTTTATTGTTAAGGTGAACATTATGTGTTAAAGAATTTATAAATACGTGAATTCCACATCGTGTCTAGATATCTTTCGTTGCAATTCTATTTCATGACTTTGAGACTAGACAATTAAAAAAAAAAAAAAAAAAGAGAGAGAGAGAGAGAGAGAGAAGAAAAAACAAATTATAATATGTAAGGCACAGCACTCGTGATTATTACATGTGTTTAAAAAAAAAAAAAACAAACTTCAAGCGGAAAGAAGAAATTGATAGAGAACATTAAATATTTAAATTTATACGGGTATATGTTGATTTATTATTGAATATACCTTACGTTGTTCACGTGAGTTATTTGGTGAAATTAGATCTTGCTTCGACTAAAAGATGTATCGTTTGAATCCTAGCTTCGTTCTAAGAAAAGCCATGATTCACAGTTGTCGGCCTTTAGGTAAGTTTTCACAAAAAAAAAAAAAAAAAAAAAAAAAAATATATATATATATAAATCTTTCATACTACAATAGATTAAATTATGTTTACCCGCCGAAATACTTACGTATTTTCATTTACCGAATATAAAAGACGAAAGTAAGACAAAAATTAATCAATTAATTAATTGAATATAGTCTATAAAAGTAAATCAGTTTCATAATAAATTGAAATAGTGTTTTAGCATTCAATAGGATAATTATATTTATTTGAATATTTAAATTCTATAACTATTTGGATGAAACATATGAAATATTTTATATGCAAATTAAAATCCAAATATCATAGTTGTTTACATTAAAAATTTATTTATTCTGCAGTCATCTAGACTTTACTATATTATGATTTATTATAACAATGCCATTTACGATAAAAAAGTTTATAAGATTTTATTACTAAATTTTGTGTGTGTGTGTGTGTGTGTTTGTGTTTGTGTGTGTGTGTGTGTGTGTGTGTGTGTGTGTGTGTACATATATATGTATGTATATATATATATATATATATACATGTGTCGATTTCAGATGAAACATATAACAGTATTGAAAATTGTATGTAGATGAAAATAACATATTTTCTTTCAATTTAAGTATTTATTTCTTAAATATTTCCATTCTATATGTACCTTAATAAATTACAATTATCTTTATTGTATCAGCATAGTTAATTGAATTATGTAGAAAAAAATATATGTTTATTCAATATTTATACGCGTGTTTACATAAATGAAATTGTCAAGAATAAAAGTCGCATATAATTTCATAATTTTCAATTTTTTACTTAATTCGAGCAATTATCAATTTAAGCATAATTAATTCCAAGAATAATAGTTATTTGTATAATAAGAAACCTTATAGAATTGCATTATGCAATTTGATTCAAAAACTTAAATAAAATACATTTACATAATACGAATAAGATTAAGCAGCAGTTCTAGCTTACGAATAAAGTTTAAATTTCGATGAATATATCAAGAAATTGATGGAAGTTTATAATTTTATATCCCAGTCAAATAATACGGAAATATAATTTATAAATTTATATATCCATCTATATTTAAAATGGAAAAATATACGCGTATGCACAGTCAATGATCTCGAAAACTTATTTTAAATTGTACGAGTCCATATTAAATTGTATTATTGAATTTTCAAAAATTGAGAACACTAAGATTAATTTAGATCATTTTAAAAATTACAGTAAAAAAGAAACATTTGAAAATAGACAATAAACAGCAATATACTTTGAAAATCTTGTACATATTACTGTTAATTACAATACATTATTATTTTACGTACAGGTTCGTCCTATGAATAATGTAAAGAAATTATAATTTAGGTAAACTTTTACATAGTTTTAATTTTAAATAACTCAGACGTACCATTCGAAGATGATTTCAAAACTTGGTAAATTTACATGGGTGTGAGTGTGTGTGCGAGTGGGCGTGTGTATAAGAATCCGAGCACTTGTGTAAAACAGTGTATTTATTGAAAATAAGTGACTTCAATGCAGAAAGTTGGAAACATTTTAGAGAATGAAAATTATTTATACTTATGCGGGTAGCATTTGCTCCAGAAATTCTAAAATTTCATTTCAATAATTTTAATATTTTATTTCAATTCCTTATTGATTGGATTATTGTTCTACTTTATTATATATTATGCAAAACTAGTCTCGAATATCTTTTATCTTCAATTCTGTTATTCCTTATTTTTCTTTACACAATGTTTTCCCAAAAGTGGGTAACACATTTTTATAATATATCACAATAAATTCTTGAAAACATTACTTATTATCTAAGAAAAAAACAAAATAAATGTTTTTGTATTCTTTTTTCTCATATGCAATTTGACAAGGATTTCTGATTACACCGAGAGAATACCGTTGAAGGAAAAAGTGCACATATATATCGTTGGCTCAGTTGAGAATATATATGTCGTGAAAATGGATGGTCCCAATGCTTTTGATACATGACCCTACTTCTTTTTTTTTATTTTTCTCATATCTGAATCTTAGCACGAGATCGACTAACCTCCCATCCATTGTATACACGAAGATATTATGCATTAAAATCTTGTATTTTGCATATATATTTTTTTATTCGATAATTAATAAATAATTTTTATTCTGAGATATTCCATAGGCCATAAAATATATTTAATTACTTATATATATATATATATATATATATATATATATATATATATATATATATATATATATTACGTTCAAATCACTTTATAGTCATTTTCAAACTATTGTTAACAAATTATTTATATTACAAGAATGTTCTTAATTTAAATTAAATTTCGTTAATATTCTAATGTAATATATGTATATAGTGTAGTACAATGTAATTCAGCGAATAAATACATAATGTATGAATAATTACATAAAACATTATCAAATGTATACAGTAGTTATTATAGTAATATCGAGTATTACTATATATAGATGAAAAATATATATAACATATGAATATTTTTTGCAGTCGCAGTTATTCTAAATTATATCCCAATAGGATGTAAATTTATTTCGTTCGAATTTCGTATTATCCTAATTTGTTATGCCATGCATAAGTTATTAAAAACAAAATGTAATGTGTAATAATAATTTCAATTAATCATAATATTTATGACATTTTCTTCTGACAATTTAACAAATATTTCATATAATCTACATCTGTTCCAGTTATGCCTAATTCAATATTTTTTTAAATAACTTTGTATTACGCTACATGAAATTTGTATTAAATTGGTGATTCAACAAGCGCTGCAGGAGATAATAAAAAATAAAAGCTATATATAAACATTTTTTTTTTTTAATTTAATCAACTCTATGCTTGTACAAAATTTCAATTATTTTCAACTTATACGTCCATTAACTACATAAATGTAATCTTCTTATATTTTGTAGGCGCGTCTTTATTTTTCTAAGCTATTTTTTTACTATCAAAACAAAATTAAATGGTATCAATATCTCTTAAGAATAGCCTTTTTTAATTGGCAGCCATAACTGACGCAAAGATATAAATTGAAAATCAAATTTAACATTACGTTATTAATTAATTAAAATAATTAACTTTTTACTTCCACCACCACCACGTGTTATGTAGTTACTGCATATAATTAATTAATTTAAAAAACATACGTAATGCTACTTTATTTGATGCAATAATTTTAAAAGTTTCATTTGTGATCTAAAATTCTTTTTAACTATTTTTGCTTTCTTCTTTATATTACCTTTATGGAACATCACTCACCTTAAATCTTCGGGTCGCAAATCAAGTTCCAATCCTTATAGCGACAGACGTAAGTCTCTACTAACTACATTTTTACATACATCGAGCTATTAGTTTTATACCATTTTTTTCGTCTTTTGCATTTCAAATATGAGTGCTTTTAAGAATTTAAAAATAAAAAGATACCATTCTATTAACATTCAAAAATATAAGAATACAGTTTTTGTATCTGACAATATTTTATTTTGATGAAAAATATCTTATTTGATTTTAAATATAAATTACATTTGATATTGAATAATCCATAAAAGGAATAATTCAATACTAAAGAATGGTTTCGTTTCATATTTCTTTGCGATTGATGCAAAATTAATAATAATTTTATATAAAAACAGTTTTTATTCCAATGTAATTATTACAAATTTATATAATTACTATTACTGTATATTATTATATTATATAGAAATACTACTAATACATCATATAAAAATTAAGTTTCTATGATAATAAATTAAAAGACATAAAAAAACATATTACAATATATTATTTACTTTAATTTAATGAAAATTGAATCTATTTTGTTGTTAGAATCTTTTTTAAGTTTTAAAAAATATTATTTTATTTGCTTATAAGAAATAGACGTGCAAAATATTTTTAATACAATTTTGTATATATTAAAATATTTACATTACCAAGCAAATGTAATAAGCAAAGTAAACGTATATAAGGTATAAAAAAAAATTTATACCAAAGCACGGAATAAAGTATTTTCAGTTTTTTATTATTTTGTTAAAAAATAGTTAAATTATTTTTATCTTTTTTTTTTACTAAAAATAAAAAATTATTAGGAACATTTATCGATAGAACTATATATAGGCCGTTATATATAAAAGAACAAATCAATATTAATTAATATACGAGATTTTTTTGTGAATATATATTTAGATGCAATAACTTATAAATCTATCAGACTTAATCGGAATTCTAATAGAATTTATGATCTGCTTTAATTCTGTAATTCAAATATTTATAACCATCGATTTTTTAAAATTTGCCATCTAATATTTTATGATAGAAATTAATCTAATTGGAATCTTATATATTAACCATATATATAGCGAATACTAACGAGACTAATAATAGTGCTAACAAACAGAATAACAAACTAATAATAACGAGAAAAAATTTAAATCATGTTGATATATATATATATATATATATATATATATATATATATAAATAAACTGATATTTCTTAATGAAAACATATTATTTCTGTCTATCAAGTTTTCTTCATCACTTTCCGTCTTTTTTTAAAAACCAGATATATGTAGATTCTGTAGCATATCAAATATATGTGTCCGCGCATCTGTTTTACGGAGGATTGTGCTCTCGTATAAAGAAATATATTTGAGTTAATTTTCCTCGTGTACCTATAAATCCTCGTGTAACAATGTGGACTGTTGAATTTTTTTCCAGAAAAATGATTTCATTTCATTTTTAGAGTAAGCGGTCTTATTTCATTATTATAAATGTCTTCTAATTTCATTGTAAATGAAACGATTCATAATTTTTATACAAATAAATCATTATATTAAAATTTGTATTGAAATACTTAAAGTGACTCGATATTACATATATATATATATATATATATACAATAAAAATAATTTTGAAAACTTGCGTTGAACCACCTTTCAATTCATAAACTTCAATAATGAATCGTCTGAATAAGTTATAATGATGAAAATTTAATCAAAGTATTTGAAAGTTTACATAGCTCGATGAAACTCAATCACCTAAGTTATTCAATTACTCTTCAACTATAATACGTGCCCGTGAACTCATATCCTTGAAGTGCACATACACACGAATGGAGACGAAGTGCAATAACTGAAAAATTTCCATTTAATTATTTATTACCGAACATCTTGTAATTCTTTTCCAGATATCTTAAAGAACTTGTGAAAAGTTTTTGTAATCATTTTTTAAAAATCTATTACCATGAAACGCATCTCTTACTTCATCGAAGAAAATAATATGGCTAATATAAACGAAGCGTTGCATATATTTGTCGGTCGAGAGTAAGCTTAACTTCCTTGGATGGAATGACAAAAAATCGGATTAGAGAAGGAGAAAATCCATCAGTTATTTTACAAACGCTTATCAAGCCATTTGTACGTGAGAAAATGTAAAGTATTCAATAAATTTGTTCTTTCATACTGAATTTCAATTGGGAAATAAGGTCAGCCATTATACGCGTCATTTCTTATTAAAAATTGGCCTACAAGATATTTTAGTCATACAAGAATAAGAAAAAAATAAATAGTAGAGTAAAAAGCTTTCATGCAAGATGGACGTATATAATATTTGTGAGCTTCGCGAAAATATAGTATAAAAGAAATAAATTCAGGCATAAGTAAGTACGAAGATAGCTAAAAACGTATACGAAGACAATGCATCATAAAGTTCAACGGGAGAAAGATACAAGATATAAGGCTTTTTGAATTATTCTTATGACATTTTGTCACAATTCGCTCTACCAGCTCAGGAATTCATCAAATCTTTATAGCGTAATAGTTTACGTGTTACAGAATAATCAGTGTGTCAAAGGTTCAGTATTTTGGCTGCTGTCGAAATATTTATCAAAATATCTAGCTTAACCAAAGATTTTAATCATTTATCTTATCTAGTTGAGAAAAAAAGTTATAAGAAAACAATTGAATGTCATATGAATATTTGTCAACCGAATTTTAATATCGTATATAAAATATATTCAATCGAATCTGAATTTATGTATTTTCTTCAATATTGTCGTATCATAGTGCAATATGACTCCTCTGCCAAGAATTTTTTATTGCTTTTGTATATTTTTACTTAGATTTAACATACCATGTATAATTTACAATGTTTTTTATATTGCAAATTATGAAAGTAATATTAGACGAAATACCTAATATAACTTTTATGTATGTATATATATATATATATATATATATTTATATCGGATCAAATGATATTGTAGAAAAAGAGAAAGTAGGTTAAACAGCAAATTTAATGCAGTCCGAAGAATTATCATCCAACTGGATTTTTCATTCGAAACGATTAAATTCGATGTATTTAATACACGAGCTTCAAAACTATAAATTTCTATCGATTTGATATTTATTACGGACTATCATAATTCAGTTTCTAAAGTTCAAAATTGCAAAAATTATTTACAACATTTTTATAAATATTAGAATTAACCGAGGCAGTTACAAAACTTACTTCGAACTGTGTATGCATCCTTTATAAAAAATTATCTGACTATTTAACGTGAAAAATAAAAAATTACCGTATTCGTAGCACGCGATCGTAGCTTAAATATTTTGTTTGACAATTTTACGTCGACGACCAGACCGATGGACACCATTAGCCTCACATGTCCTTTATCCTCGACACTTTGTCCAATAGCGATGCCTACGTAAGGTCGATGACTATTGGAAATACCGGCATGGTACAATGCTTGTTACGTCGCAAAATTTCGTCGTAGTACACCTTCGGGGTCCTACCCATTCCCATCGTGCATCGTCAAATAATGACAATAAGCGGAGTTAACCTAATGCGGAGTAATGAGAACCCGAGTACGCATAAGATCGGTCGACTAGGTCTTGGATTTGCGAGAAATTCGGTGATTGGCGTGCAAGGCTTTTGTATTAACAATACGATTGTGGTGCTATGCGAAATAGGGACGCCCTCTTGCATCAACGACGTATAGCTTTCTCTGTTGCCTTTGGCTATGGGCAACGCAGTCAAACACAAGACGCTGGTGTATATCTCGTTCCGCCGCCTCCCCCACCCCCTCATTGTACAACGCGAGTTCATGAATTCGCAGACTCACATATTCCCCTGACATATTAATGGCTTATTTAAGGTAGAAAAGAAAAAAGAAGAAAAGAAAAAGTAGAAAATAATGCATTGGAGCGTATTGATTCAAGAAAATTAGTAATGATATTCTTAACAAAACGTACGATTTCAATATTGAATCTGTATATGAACAGTCCTTTATTCTTGTCATTTTTCGTACATACCGATACAATTATTTAAATTGATTTTAATTTAAAAATGAATATTGCAGAGAATAAAAACACTGAAATTTCACTTGGTAATTCGAATTTAATTAGAATTTTTTTATTCTTCTTCTTGTAGTATTAGTCGCGGGATAATGAAATGTATTGTTTTGCTACATTTGAAATACTTGTGTAATGGAGATTTGAATTCGGTAGCCCATTAATATATAGAGTTTTATCTTTTTCTCGAAAACTACGGATTTGTATAAACTTTGAAAAAGTTAATTAATTCAATTTACCAATAATATATTAACAGTAACAAGTAAATTAATCGTAAAATAATAATAACGATAAATATTAACAATTAAAATTTTTAAAAAGAATTAAGAATTAATTTAAAATTAAAATTTTGTTATAAATTATTTAAAATTCTTTAGTATCATGTTATTTAACGTAATGAACAAATTTTTAATATTTACGATTATAAATGTCTATTTCGAATATATATAATTCTTTTA
Organism: Ceratosolen solmsi marchali; assembly: GCF_000503995.2. Taxonomy (NCBI): domain Eukaryota; kingdom Metazoa; phylum Arthropoda; class Insecta; order Hymenoptera; family Agaonidae; genus Ceratosolen; species Ceratosolen solmsi. The sequence continues at coordinate 895,958 of NW_011948437.1, forward strand.
ACGTTCCACTTGGTCTTTTGGAGATACAAAACTATTATCAATTTTCAATTTTCATTTAACGAAATTGGCTTTATGAAAAATAAGTTATTATTTTTATGATGATTGTATCACAGGGGCAATGTAATAAAAATTAAAATGGCAAAATCATTGAAATCAACTATATGATGAAATTAAAATTTTTGTTTCGTCATTCTTGAATCTAAAAGTAAATTTGATATGTTTCAGGGAATATTTTTATAGAGTCATTTTTTATTCACAAAGGCAAATATTTAAAGTTATTATTATTTTATTATTAAACAACATTCAAAACTTATTTTGACATTGAAAAATTGAAGATTATAATCGCAATTTCGAAAATCCCCTACCATTTTCTTTCAATTAAATTAAATGAATCGGTGTAGGGTACACGCTCCCCGTTCTCTCACTCTTATACATTTTACTGCATACGAAAATGTATGTTTTAAGTAGAATAAATCAGGTTGCAGTCAATAGGAAGCCGGTAAGTGATATTACGCGATTAAAACAAATATCTAAAGCTATATTAAAAGAAGAATAAGTTATTGCAAATATGTATTTGCGGCGACACGTTATATCAATGTTTACTTGCCATGAGTATACATGTAATTTCATCATCGAAGTTCATTTCTTTATTAATTTCAATTATTTTACAAACATTGAAGATTGTTACAAAACTTTTTAGTAAAAAATAAGCGGTAAAAGAAAATTCATTTAATGTATATTAAATTTAAAAAAAAAAAAAAAAAAAAAAAATTAACATTGTCGGTATAAAAATTTAAATATTCATGCAAACATTAATTCAAATTTGGTAAATAAAACTATTGACTATCACTCTTTGGTAAATAAGATCATTCCTCGTATAAAATTGTAATTTCATCACGACCTATATCCGAAACAACACGAATAAATGCATAAAAAAAATGTAATTATTCGGCATTCGCGCATGGCACTCGCGATTTCTATTGAAATATGCAGTTGTACAATTACTATTACAAATATCAAAACTCACTGCTAAGTACTTGAAATCGATTATGATAAAATCGTCAGAAAAATATAGATGAATATAATCACAATTTTACTAAATTTATTAACAAAATGCAATTACATAAGTAAATAATTAAATGAATTTATTAATAAAAATATGTTGAACTTGTGTTATACATAATATTATCGATTAAAAAATCATCCGTCATCTACTCATATTATATAGAATTTTTATTATAAATTCCACATAGTACAATAATATTCGTTATAAATATTGTTGATCTTCCTTTTTATTTATGCATTATAAATTTGTCTGCATCGACATTATCTATTCACTTTATATTGATGTTTTCCCTTTTCATCATTTGCACTCTTCATAACGTATTCTTGCATTCCATAATTGCTTTTTGATCTCAGTAATTTTTTGCGATTTTCTCGTATAAATTACAATTACGGAAATCAATTTTAAATCTCTTGAAAAAGAATTAGAATACTTTACTTTTTTACCACTGCGTTATTCTCATCCTTGTTCCACTTTCTACATTTATTATTCTTTCTATATCTATGGATAATATATGGGAATAGAATTTTAGTAATTTGAAAAGTTTTATTAGAATTTAATGAAATTTAATATAACTATTATTTCGATAAATTAAAAATTATATAAAATTTTTAATATAATCATCTTACTTTTAAGTAACGAAAATTCTTTAATATAACGATAGAATTATCATTTTCCATTTTTAAAATACATACTGTAGACTATATTGCTATAAAACTATTAATTATTATTAATTGAAATAATCATTACGAGGAAAATTTTTTCAAAATACATAAAATTATTAATTTGTAAAATTTCCATATTTGTTAGTAATTGTTTAAACTACGATTATTATATTAAAAATATGATAATTTTGTCACGAAACATATAAGTATTATTTGAATAAAGTATTGTTTGAAGATATATGATAGTTGTAGTTGTAAATATAGGAAGTTGAAAATAAATTAGCAAAAAATGAATTTACATATTATAAGTTTTACACAAGTTCTAAAATTGTATCAACAGTTATTAAATTAAAATTTTAACTTTATTCACTTTTATTTTTCATAATTTTAAACATTTTATATTTATAATTATTATTAATAATGATGAATTTATAAATTGCCAAAGTATAAACATACCGAGTCAACGCTCACACATACGTATGCATGCCTTAATATTTTGAAAATAATATTTTGTAATTTTTGCAAACTCAATCAATCTATTTCTGTAAATGAATATCATCGTCGCATGAATGTAAAGAGGTAGATTATAAGGAAAATTGTAATTCGATCCTCAATGACAAGCTCAATGGTCGAAATTAAAAAATTTATTAAATGCAATATCGACTCATTCATGCACGTTCAAATTATTTGAAAAAGAAAATAAATTCATTTTTATTATGATATTTTACTTATAATCTTTTATGATTCATAAGTTTTTTTATAATTTGCACTTTATGTTTTCATTATTATTTTTTAAAATATCGTCACTTACTTGTCAAATATTCCAATTGTTTTGTCACTTACGTAATCGTGGTAAATGCTACTTCTTTCAATAGATCTTTAATAAATTAAAAATTCATCATAAAATATAATATTTAATACTTTAATAAATTTGTAATGCTTATACGTGGAGAAGTTGTAAGCTTTATAACACGAGCGCACACACGCTTACACATTAAATCGTCGGATCAACCGATTTCTTCTTGTGCAGATGTTCTTGTACATGCACACTCTGTTAAGAGCATGAAGTGTACTTATATATACTTCACTTTACCGTACTGCTTAACCGATGCTAAGACCATCCATCCTACTTCCTATGCTGCAACTCTGACTTTTAGGAAATGCAAGTTAAAAGAGAATTTGAGGCTCCAACGGAGGTGAAGCTTTTCCTGAAATAGAATAAAAGAATTTAATAATTTAATAAATAAAGGAACTCTACCTGCATCAAGCATTATTTGAAAATGCTTTTAAGACAAACGAAAACAATAAGATATAGCCAATTAAATATATAGAATACGTATCAAATCACTTATATTACATAGAATCATTACAATCAAGCGTCATGAAATATGCTGATTTTACTATGAAAAATTTCGTCAGTTGGGTCGGTGTTAAATGAATAATGATAAATTGACTTTTTTAACTAATATTTTCTAATATTTTCCTAATCTACCGTATATGAAATCTCTCTTTTTTCACATTTTTTTTTATGCTTATGTTGTTATTCTTCTTTTATGTTTGCTTACTTTCAGTTTTTTGAAATATTTGCTAATTTCATACGATATTTGATGTATATCTTTTATTAGATTATTTGGACTTGATCCAACTCCACCCCTTTCGAGCTCCTTTCATTTTTCGCGGCCTGTCGATTATCATATTGTATGCAATTTTGTATATTTTCTTCCATTATCCACTGTTTGTATGCTTACACTTTTGCCATCTCCTTCATGAATCCGTGAGAACTTGTATGCTTTTCTTTATTTACCTCACTTATTTAAAGAACGCCAATTTAATAAAATAAATAATTTTTTCTTTACAATCGGTGCAGAGATCATATTATCTTGTAATTAACTCAGATTGCTAATATAATTAAGCTTGGGACAATATTTATATTAAAATATGAAAGACTTTACAATTACTTTATAATGGTTTAGAAAAATTGACAGTAAATAATTTAAAGTCTGCATGCAATTGTATTATTATATCGGTATATTTATAAGTTATAAATAGGTAAGAATAAATCATTTTTAATAATATAAAATGATGATAGCCGAAACCGACTTAAAATTATTATAATGTATTCATAATATAATTGAAAAATAAATCGATTTGAAACAAAAATCTGCAATATAAGAAGTAGATTATATTATAGAAGTATTTTTAAAATTCATGCAAAACTACTAATTTGAAATTAAACGATAAATTTTAAGATTTATAAATAACCAAAATATAAATTAATCTCAATATATTGTATAACATATAATTATAATCAATTTAAACCTGAACACAAATATCAATATAAAAATCAATATTAATATGAATTTAATTAATATTTCATTACAAAGTGATAAAACATATAAGGACAATTTTTAATGAAGCTTAATATATAACATAAAAATTTAACTGAAAATTAATTAAATTTGTATTTCAAATCCAGCTACACTTAATATACATAGTTAAGTTTTCATTTCATACAAGCACATAAATTAAATTCAATTAAAAATTGTAATTATTTTTTCGATTTCTATTACCAAATAAATGCGTGTATCTAATTTTGTTTGTGTGCGCGCGTGTGCGTGCTGCGTGTGTTATGTGTTTGTATGTTTGCATGCGCGTGTATACCCAAGATAAACTAATCTTTTCATCTATAATTTTAGAAATTTTTTTCTTAAGTATTTAAAGATTTTAACTAAACCAATCAATAATTTCAGTTATATTATATAAAAACTAAGTATATAACTTTTCTTAATAACAATTTTTATATAAATAGTTTATTATAACATCGATTTTGCTCCCTCGCAGCTCTTTCTTCGTGTTAAGAAGTTCAAGTTTTTTCTGCGCTCTGATTTAATTGATTAACGCGAAGTTAAGAAAAATGATGAGACTGAGAAAATATATGTGATAGATAAAAAGTAATATCACATTCTACTAACTAGATCGAATAGGATATAAATTCTATAAGAGTGATTTTAAAACAGATATAACTAAGATTTATCTCAATTCTCAATATTATGTAAACAAATACTTCTAGTATTGACAGATAAACTTGTGATATAATACAAAAAAAAAAAAAAAAAAAAAAAAAAAAAAAAAAAAAAAAAAAAATGTAAAAAAAGTATCTTAAACGAGAATTTTCATGTCTTTTAAACATTTTTCTACTGTATTTATTTAAACTTTTAGGACATACTTGTATTTTTATTTAACATTATTCATATTCTACATCTATAATAGAATGATAATAATATGATAAAATCAGGAATGATTTATTATAGATCTTTTATGAGTCTCATGTCACATTGAATTTATGAATAACATTATTGCACGACTTTGTAAAATTAAGATTTTACATATTTTTTGTAATAAGATTTTATATAAAACTCGTTGTAATTTCGAAGTAATAACATAGTATAAATTATTCTACTTTCAACAGAATATTATTGAAATACGGTACTTTCAAATATATTTTATGTTAAAGAAATATATTTCAATTTAAATAATCGTTAATTGGCAAAAATAGTGACACGTAAATTTGTATATTTTTAATAATATATATGATATATAGAATACAATAGGATTATATCGTCACACATGTGACTAAATAGTAAATTTATCGTTTAAATTCAAAACAGACAACTTCTTTCTTTTTAATCGACAATTCTTTACGAAGTAACAAAATAAGATTTTGTAAAGTCGTTCGATTTTTCGCATTTAAATGTTCACGTATCGCTTGTCGGGGGCAACCTTAGCTACAGCTACAACTACAGGGCATCTCTTCCATATCCTCTACTCTGTTCGCAAAGCACGCTCGATCTCGCTATCTTCCCTCCTTAAACTTGCTTGACTTCCGATGGATATTAGACAGAGCCGCACGTAAAGCTGCTCTGACAATTTTAGTGTCATCGACTTTTCTTTTGTTTTTCCTTATCTCTCTCTCTCTTTCTTTTTCTCTCTCTCTCTCTCTCTCTCTGTCTGTCTGTCTGTCTGTCTGTCTGTCTGTCTATCTGTCCGTCTGTCTGTCTGTCTGTTTGCTCGAAAGCGGAAGGGTTGTCTAAGACGACTGACATAAATTATTTTACTTCCTTTCGTTATTTTTTATTTTTCTCATTTCATTTCATCAATCTATAATTTTAGTGATTTCTACGGAAATAAATTCCATGAAAATAATGAAAGCTTCTATTTTTATTACGCGTATAATTATATTTAATTATATAAGATCTTATAGACTATATTCAATGTAAAATGGCATTGAATCTTGATAGATAATAACCCTTTTCTAATAATTTTTCTTGATACATGCAAGACTCTATTTTTTGTTGTAGGAAGATATTTTAAATTAAAGATTTAAAATAAATAATTATACTATATATTTTATATTCAAGATTTATCAAGACTTTGTAACAAAGTTTTTAACAACATTTCACATCAATTTTAGTAATTACAATGTGTTTTTGTTTACACGCGAGACCAAAACTCATTTCGGTATTGTCATCCAGATTTTAGCGACATTCCCTGTAACTTGTAAAACCAGGATTCTTATTACAATACCAGACTATTTGTTGTAACTTAATGGAAAGGTCTATTAAAAATATATATATATATATATATATATATATATTAATTTATATGTTATAAAGAATTATTTTACTGTATTAGACATAATTTAGATAGCATTAGATAGATTTAGTATTATTTTGTCTCTTCCTTTTAATTTGATTTCTTATGCAATTTCCTTATACTTTCATTTATACTTTTCATATTATCATCGTTTATGCTTTTAAATTTTAATTTATAATCCGAATTACAAGATCTTTATTCTATTCTTCTTATCATAACCTTTTTATTTTTTCGCATCTCGTAGGATTTTTATTCCGTGTAGTAGATGTATTACGTCAATTTAATAAAGCTTAATACTTTTATAGTATTATAATTCTACAAACTATTTCTAGAATTAAAGATTTGAGTTTTTAATGACGTTGAGTATTCTTTGCATTATTTACTTTAGAATAAAATAAATAATCAACAATTATCAATTACTTTCGTCTAACGCGTTTGTAATGCTTTTTTTTTTCTTTCAAACTTATTCAACAAAATTTTGACGAAACTTATAATTCAGAAGGAATCGAATATTTTACTAGCAGATATTTTTCTAGAGCATACGAATGTAATAAAAGAATTTATTTTATGACTTTCAATAGAAATTCCTAACCTGACAAAACCATGGAGCCAAAAGAAAAAAGAAAAGATAGGGAGAAAGATAGAAAGGAAGAAAGAAAGAAATAAAGAAAGAAAGAAAATGCTAATTATCCAGGTACGAATGCTATTCCATAGCGAGAAGGTGAATATTCTTTTAATTCCCTTCGAGCTTACCATACGTATGTACGACATAAGAATAGCTGTATAATTGTGCACAATAAGCGTTCGCATTCATTTATTAGTTCTGCTCAGTTCGGGAAGCCTACATTAATGCAGCGTCAGCCATGACAACGCTACTGCCCACTCGAGCGTTACGCGATAGAACTAGAACAATTAATGGACTTGGACGTGCGTGCATTATATACGCAGCGCACGTATGACTTGTACAACGAATGGATTCCATTATATGTGCGCTTAAATCTGCGTAACGAGTAAGCAGTATTTCCTACTCAACTACTAACTACCCGCAACTGCTTTATAATATTTACACATATACGCGCATAATATATATATATATATATATATTTCAACTAAGTATAACAATTATTATGTGCTTGTTTATTCATATAATTCATATTTAGCTGCGTATAATTGCTTATTATTCCATATCGATAGGAGCATTGGAAATTTGAAAATTTCATGTAGATAAGACAGTTGATGTTGATGCCAGATATTAGAATCATATATTCGGATTATGTACAAATTTTAATTTTATTACATATCTCTTATGTGTAATAGATAATTAATTTTACACGTTCATCAATCTTTTTCATCAATATTATTCATGCAATCCCGTTGCAATTTATTTAAAAATAATGTTATAATACAAACCATAAAATGATACTCTAATGAAGTTGTACATAATATTGTAGAAACGAACTCATTGGAAATTATTAATTAATTTACGCTAGCCACGGTACTTTCGTAAAATGTAAAGTACAAATATTTTTCCTACATTAAATTTGAATCAATTACTTCTTGATAATAGGGAATAAAATATTCATTTTAATGCGAAATTGACAATTGCATTAGTTCAGCGATGACTGTTATTTTGAAATCTCTGAATTTTAACACGTTTGTAAAGTTTATTTTTGCCTGGCATTTCAGCATCGGTAACGAGTTGCACTAAATAGAGCCTCGGTAACATTCTTTCGCTATTCGCGGCTCATTAAACAAAATTTGCCGTATTCTATGTTCTCGTCTTTTCTCTCCCCCCCTCCCTCCCCCATCATGAGCTTTCCTTCAGGGATAAGATGACGGAATTGTCACGTACGGTCGAGCATCGCGTGTTCATTATTAACTCTTGTACATGCGAGCTAAATAATGAAATATTAATACAACGGTAGATACTGTGACACGTACACGATGGCATTTATATGGATAAATGCATGTTTTTGCATGCAGGCGCACGATACCGAGTCGTGAACGCACATCCATAACGAATAATATTTAAACATACGTAGTTTATATGGTGTATATGCTTATTTTTATGGATATAAGAATTTTTATCGAATGCTAATTAAGAGAAGTAATAAGAAATTTGTACGTATAATTTAACAAATTCTTTTTGCTTGACGCCGCACAGGAATTCTAATTTATATTGGCCATAAAATAAAATAAAATGTGTAATAACAAAATGATTTTTGAAAGCATAAAAATCATGATTATGTTCGAGAATTTATAGTTACATTTTTCAATAGTGAGTTGCGACTAATTGATACAATTGGTCCTGTAATATACTAATTAAAAAAAAATTATAACACGAATAAAATTGTAAATATAACTCGTAAAAATTTCTTCGTTTTTTAATATATTGAAAACAATGTTTGAATAATACTCTTTTTGTATGATGCATTATTAATTTGTAAAGGTGGTGTTATTTTAAAGATACCTGGTATCTCGTATTATATAAATTGAAATATTATGCGAAAACAGCTTAATCTGGAATACGCAAAAGTGCAACCCTTACCTACGGCTTATACAGCTCAAGTTTACTCTTTTACAGGTTATCGACAAAAACATTCTTTACATGTATGTGCCGTCCAATAAGAAATTGCTATATAGTTCATTTCCATTATTCCTTATAAAACTCCATAGATGTCAATCAGAAAGTTAAATGGTTTACAATTTTAATGTTAAAAAATAGAAGAAATAGAGTATTACTCTTAGTAGCACGTCAAACTTATAGGTTTATAAATAATAATAATAAGAATATGAGTTTATTTTGAATTTACTAGTTCATTTTGAAGAATCAAGGCTTATTGAACATATAAAATAAAAACTATATGTTCTCCCGTCTTCATAATTAATTATAAAACTTTATTTACGAAACATTGAATTATTATCATTTATCAAATTTCACTTTACTTAACTCGAGTACTTTAATATTAGATACATAAATATGAAAACCCAGATCTAATCATATTAGATGTACACTGATAAGTTGTATTCAAACGCAAATCTAGGAATCTGTATTATTATAATACAATTATAATAATATAATATAATATAATTATAATAATACAAAGTCTTAGAAACATAGATATAAAAGTAAATAACTAAGCAAAGGCATAAAACTAATTAAATTTAAAATATATTACAGCTAATTATTTATTTTTAAATATTATTTTTAAGGCATATTAGAAAAGCTGTAAAAAGTACACAGTTTGAAATTTTTATGCGAAATATCTATAAATATTTATAGATACAATTTAAGAATAATGCGATACTATCGTAATTAATTAAAGTAAATCTATAGTAAAATATTATTACTATATCTTAGTTCGTATTACATTCAAACACATGTAAATGATTTAATTGAATATTAATGTTTTATTACTTCTGTTGCAGGAATTGGCAGTAGGAATCAAAAATAAAAGTGAAGAGAATGAAAAAACAAAGTCATAAAACTCTGGCGTTGAGGAATGATAACAGCAAGTACATATTATTAAAGAAAGAAAGAGTGGGACTACGCCCCTCCAAACCTTACATTCTAAATATTAACCTGATATAGAATTTTTAAAATTGAATTAATCAACAGATAAGAAATTATGAATCAAGTAGTCAAATAGAAATATGAGAAGTCAATAATTGAAAGTATACAAATCAAATCAAATAAAATAAGACAGAGTTAGGTATATAATTACAGTAATTTCGATAGTTTTCGCTTTAATGTTTAAAAATAATTTCGATGGAGAAATACTTATTAAGCAGCTGCAGTATTTTCAAATATAATCTTTATATATATATGTAATAAAATTAACATCAATAAAAAAAAAAAAAAAAAAAAAAAAAAAAAAAAAAAAA
>NW_011948437.1:906295-930626 GCF_000503995.2 Ceratosolen solmsi marchali
TCGGCATTCTTTGATATATATGCAAATAGTGTAAGTCCGTGTACGATCAGGCATGACAGGAAGAAAGTACGATTAGTGTTAAAGAGTGTCAGCGTCGGCGAAGGCCGAAGAAAGAGAAGTGGAGGGAGAAGAGGAGAACGAAACAGAGGAGCTGGAGGAGGCTGACGCGAGGGTGTGGCCGCCCTCAGGATGGTGCTGCCAACACTACAGCGGCGATTACTGTTGACGATTGTCTTCTTATTGGTATTGGTAATGACACCATGGACTCAAGGCATTACTATTAAAACAAAGCTCAATCCGCATATTGTACAGACGAGGTATTATAAATATAATTTGTATATGAAATTATAGATGTGAAACGTTCCCTTACGTTTATTAAATTACTATGAAACTACTTGAGTGAACTTAGTGTTAAAAAGCTCTTTCAAATATTAAATCTTGACGAGAGGTGAAAAAATATCATTAGTATAATTAGTATGTAATAAGAAATTATTTTTCAAAAGAAAACTAATGTTTAAAGTAAAGTTTTTCTTGATAAATATGCTATTCGAATGATATTGTTATTCAATTGATATTACTATCGATACGCATAATATTTTAAATTTAACTTTATTTTTTAATCCAACTATTTAGATTTTCACAATACTATCAATAATTCAATTAACTCTAACATAAATATTACAAAAAAATATAAATTTATGATATATTTTTTTTACACATTATATACGGAATTGTATTTGGATAAAATACATTTTTTTTATTATACTAATAATTTTCCTCATTTTCCTCCAGTAAGGCATATGTGTTTCTCGAGTTAATGCAAGTTACAATAATATTTTTTAACATACTCTACGTCGTTTGTAAGAAAAAAATATCTATAAAATAAATTTATCCTCTTTAATTGTCAATCTAATGTATTCAATAATTAACAATTAATATTATGAACAATGATTACTATTACATCGATGAATTTGAAACGAATAAGGTTTTTAAGATACCTACAACATCAAGGATATAATACTTTATTTTAGAGTCTTTGTGTTTTTTTTTTTTTTTTCATATTCATTGCAACGATGATTTAATTATAAAATTCACGTACTGAATCGGAATTATACCGTAAATACACACAATAATCTTAATTGCAAATAATAAACAATAGAAGGTATATAACGTTGCTACTTGCACTTGTACACAAATTATATTTGATATATACAATTGGTATATACAATTAATTTAACGTACCTCTACAATGACTTAAAAAATACACACGCGCGCGTGCGCGCGCACACGCACACAGACAAATATTTTTAATTATTTAATATAGATATTTATTTGGAAAAAGCATATATCTATCATGTTATTTGCTCTTTTTCACAGGTACGGAAAGATACAGGGTCTGATCATGTCATTTGAAAACGAAAGATACCTCAAACCAATCGATGTCTACCTCGGAGTACCTTATGCTACACCCCCAATCGGTGGAAATCGATTTTCACCGACGAGAGCGCTGAGCCCTTGGGATGGAAATAAGTGAGTCATTTATCATGTACTATTATTGCTTCCCTTTAGTTTCGTTTCTTACAAATCTTCAATACTATTCTGAATTAACAAAAACTTTAGCGTCTTTATCGCAAAATTTAACGTGCATAGTTAGCGACAGTCAAAACCATTTTTATTAGATATGTGCGTTTAACATGTTAAAGAGGAACAATTATAATTATAGTTATTGATTATTAATAATTATATATGTAGATTAATCAATGAGTCTCTTTGTATGTTCAAAGTCTTTTAAACTCCAAATAAATGCTTATATTTGTCTGTATTTCTTATATTACCTAAGGTAATGTATAAAGTTGCAAATTTCGTTTTAAGTTTGTAATAATTGAAAATAGAATGTATACATACTCGTGGCCGATTAATCAGATTGATTAATGGAATATCTAATATCTTGTAAATGGGATTAAATGGATTTCAAACAATTAATAAACAAAGTACTTTAATTAATTTTAATACTAATGCACTTACATTACTAAAAGTTTTCAGCAATAGTTGTGAACTCGAATGAATGATTTATTAACAAATTCAATTTTCTAAATATAATTGTCGGGGGTGAAACAGATCGTAGAGAATGTTCTATTTACTGAATTTGCTAGTTGTGGTAATGAGAAATAAGTTGTATCATAAACGTGTGTGTGCTGCCATTAAGAACAAGTACACGTCGTTGGAAAATTTGGCACGGCACACAGTATGATAATATTATTGAATTATGTCACAAATTGTATTTGAACTATATTCACGCCACGTAATAAATATGAGATCATAGTTTAAAGACACGACTGGATAAAATAAGAAATATAATTTTAATTCAAAATTTATTATTTAATATATACAAAATTTATCTGGATATATTAATTGAACGTATTACAAATTATTTAAGCTAATCGGATATATTGTTTGTCAAATCTCCATATGTAGTTAATGATGATGGCAATCACTTGGTTATCACCGATTATTATCTTTTATTAATCACTTAAACATAAATTAAAAAAATATTTAAATAATTTAATCGAAATATGTTGAGTATTATTATGGCGGAGCAGCGATATACTAGTCGAAGTGGCATTTTTTTTTTTTTTTTATTCAAAATTTATTACTTTAACGGGGAACTAATTTTACATTATGATATTGAGAAGTGATCTGAAATATTATTTCTTCTTTCAGAATTATCGATACAACTCATTTCACGTGTATAAATTCAATTGTTTTAACTCTCTTTTGAACACGTTAACCCATAATAATCCATGCACCAATGAATTTAAATGTCATCATTATTCAAATAATAAAAAAATTGTTCTAATATTATGCTTCGAAATAATTGTTTAAAATACTTTATTCAGCATACTATACATTACGTAAAAAAAAAAAAAAACCGTCGTTCACTTAGTTTGTTTATAACACAATTTTTGCATGAAAAATTGGGTAGTTATTCAGCTGGCATTCCTATTACTATAATAAATAAACTGATTTTCAATGTAATTGAAATTATTTTATTCGTGATTTTTTTGAATAATATAATTCATTATCATAGCATTTTCAATCCGCTTCAACTTCAATATTTCAATACATAATAGTTCTATTTAAAAGACCAGAGTTTTCAAATGTTACATCAAAGTTTATTGTCATATTTGCTTATTCTATTTCATTTATTCACAATACCTATTATCCATTACACGAATAATAAGTTTTTTTTTTTTATACTTTATAAAACACGCAAATGACCTTTTTTGACAAAGTGTCAAAAATGTGCTAGGCTACAGTAACTTGAAATAATGGCATCCATGAATTAAGTGGAGAATTGAAATATATATAAGATCTGAAGTTTACCAACCTATCCTCATTTTTAGAATAAAATCAATGATTTCTTAAAATAATATTCTAATGCATATAAAATTTTATTCGATCTTAAATTAATGAGAAAATAATGATTATAGAATATTTTTATTATTTTTCGCAATGAAAAGTTTCTACTTAATATACATAATATTTTCAACATGAGTATAGCAATCTGTAAATTTATAATTTAGCTAAATTTATATTATTAAATTTGTTCATTACTAATCCTTATAATTATAACGCATTGTGTAATTATTTATTTATTATATATGCATACGAGCACGTATAATCTTAGGCTGAATTGTATAGATCTAGGGACAATCTCATGAACTATTAGTTAAAGATTCTAGAGGTTGAATCTAGCAAACTGAGCATACTCGTAGAAATGTAAAGGAGCCGTATTTTTGCAAAAAAAAAAAAAAAAAAACAATCGAATACGGAGGTCGAGTCGCTTATCATTATTTATGAGACGTAAAAAAAGAATGGCAAGACCTTGGGAGCAGATCTTTGCAATGTTCTTCGTATTTTCCAACTTCGTATCTTATCATTGTTTCCTACAATTCTCAACTTCCCACTAGTTTCACTGTCGATGAAATAGCGGAAATAGACTGCAAATCAGAGTTTGATCACGACGCGTTTCAACATGCTATGATTCAATTAATTCTCTTCCCAAGTGCTCACTCTCTTTGATTAAATTTATGTTGTTTTATTGTCATTTAAAATTTACGTAATAGTTTTTGCTGTATCCGACTTCGCCTTAAGCTAAGCGTTATACCGCAAAAGATGATAATAATTATTTAGACGCAATAATAAAAGCGATCTTATATTATTTTCTATTGTTTCTTTGGTTTTACATTTTTATATATTTTTTCGTATTATGTCATTATTCTTATATTATATAAGTGTACTAATTAAACAACTAACTTGCATAATTCGCATGTTGAAAACTCGTTTGATCGAATTTTAATATTTATTGAATATATTATTTGTCGTGGGCAAGATGATTTTGTTTGCCAACGACTTATGTCAATCAAGCAACGAGAGTAGCAGCAATAGAAAGCGTAAAATCATTATCCTCGTCTCGATAAATATTTTAAAAAATCTCGAATTAATCGTTTGAAAATTCTGAGTATATCTAAGAAGCTTATTCATACAGATTATATTGATGCTTCCGATAAGCTTTAACAATAATGTTTAGTTGATTCGTGGGGTGGAAAATCTGCATTATTCCCAAAACAAAATCTCGAATTCTTATGAAACGTTATGATACATTGACCGCAGATTATCACAAAATTGCTCAGAATATTTTAATTGGCGCACAGCAGTTGATCCGGGATAATCTGCAATGTCATAAGATGTTCAAAGTATATATAGATATATGTATATATGCCAGTGATACAACAACAAATTAAATACGATAAGATTCATATGTGAAACAAGATATAATCAGTCATCCATCATTATGAATCTTATGAAACTAAAACGACGTGTAAATCGACAACGTACAAATTTATTAACGATATATGACAGATTGACGACGTCGAGTGTGCTTGCCTAATTTAATGAAGCATTCATCGAAAGAATTATAATCCTTGATTATTCCGGTGCGAAAAAATATCGTCATAAACAATAGACTTTATTATGTTAGAATTGAATTCTACGCTCAAAGATGATTATATCGTTCATCGAAAAATAACACCCCATGTGCAACAATATAATCTGCCGACATAACGAATTGAATTATTTAAGCAATCATTCAGCAATATATTGGAAAGTAATATTGATCCCGGGATCTCTGTCTCTTCGAAATTATATTTACCTTATTACACTATCGCATCCTCAGGCACCATACGTTCATTGATTAGCTTACTTAAATTATATTATAGAGGCCTATGGATCCATGACGCCATTAAATAGATATAAACAGTCTGGCCAAAAGTTGTCGCAATTAATTCAAGCATAGAAAAAAAATGCTTTTATTTTATCTCTGATCTCTAAAGAAAGATTAAATTTAAAGGCAACAACTATGCAACAACTATAGCTTAAACTATCGCAAGTATAAGAAGATCTAGGATCAAAAATATGGCCGGTCATCAGGTCTATTCGTTATCAGTGTATTTCAAATTTATCTAACATCTCTTGTAATTTTCATCAATTTATGTATTCTAGTGATCGTACATAAAAAATTTGTTTGAATAATGTCAGTATGAATAATCGGGAGTTCTTAGTCGACGTAATTGACTTTGACGATCTAAATTAGTTGAGTTACGGTTAACTTCGATAATTAGGATAGATTGAAATTTCTGCATTCCTCAGATCCTCGCATTATCGGTATTATTATTATAATATATTATTATTATTATTATTATTATTGTTATTATTATTGTAAATTGTACAGTAAAATTTTAATAGCGGCAATGTTTTTCAATATATCAGAATTTAATTCAACCTGCGATCAGCCTCCTCCACACCTAACGATATCACTCTTTTTTCTCGCTACGTACGATGGTCGTATCTAAGATTTATGTTTATTATATATTATCAGTTTAATCTGTATTCCGTCGGATTAATATTACAATCTTCTTTGTTATTTAACCAGTAATTTTTTTCAATTTACTAAATTTTATACTGATCTTTATTCCGCTCGGCATTTTTTTTTTTTTTTTTTTTTTTTTTTTTTTTTTTTTGCAACGACCGATTTCTCTTAAAGACTATGTATTACAGGATCATCTATCGTAGGAGTAATATTGAAGAATATAATTTAACATATGTAAGCTTATTTGTGCAAACAATACTTGCGTATATCGAATGAATTTCAGATTGGCAGAAAAGGTAGGACCGGTCTGTCCCCAAAAACTGCCAAACGTCTCTATTGAGCAAGAAGCCCTTGATCGTATGCCCAAGGGAAGACTCGAGTACTTAAAGAGGATGTTACCAAATCTTCGTAACCAAAGTGAAGACTGTCTTTACCTTAATATCTACAGCCCAGCGATGGGTAAGTTCCTACAATACGTAAGGCACATATTATATAACAATTTGTACACAAAAGTTATTTGTAATATACAAAAGTCTATTTAATAATGTTTAAATTGTAGAGCTGCAAAAGCATCGCGTTCACCCGGATTACTAATAATGAATCTAAATTCATCAAAATTCTACATCTAAAAATATACAAAATATATTGCAATAATGAAAAATATTTTCATAAAAAAAAATTTCATATTAAATCATACGCCATAAAATCATTAATTACCAAATACAAACACCATAAATCATATTTGTAATAAATATTAATCATTTAAGAAATCGTGTGGAAAACATTGATAATTTGAAAAACGACACAGAAATAATACAAATAATACTTAATATTAATTGTAAATAACATCTTATTACTACCAACTGGATATTATACAATCATTATGTTTTTCAATTTATTTCTCATTTTCAATCTAAAAACTACAATTTATAAAAAGAAAAAGAAAATAATACGTAAACAGTATAAAGTGAAAATGCACTTTTCATAACTTTGACGCATCAAGTATTCATTATACGGAGCTGAAAAACCACCACTGTGTGTTAAAATTTAATGCATTTAAAAAGTTAATTTTTACAAGTCTAAGCCGACGCCTCGATCGATAATTAGTTTATAATTTGTTGACCGGCTAATTGCCGTTGCTCCAAGGCATAGTCGATATTGATTCTCATGTAAACTTTGACATGGTTTTTCGATGTGCCGAATATTGTAATCCTGCTCAACTAATGTTACATGCAACTATGGAGGTCTTACTACCATCCATGTCCGAAAATCCCAACCGCAACAACTTATACTACACTATACGACGTTTTAGATTTTCCTGTCAACATACACTTTCTCCATTCGCTCTCGACACTCCCATTATTATCGCTTTTTTATGAGATGGTAGAGTAGTCGATCGTAGCCTCGACTACTTAATTTATAATTGATTAAACTTTATCTGCTTTATTGAATAAAGGGTATAAGTAATCAATTGGCATAAGTAATTCCATTTGGAATTGCTCAATATTTTAATCGAAATGCCTCCTTCAAACCTTAAGTCTTTTACACTTCTCTATAATGCAGATGTTCTATTGAAAAATGCTCGTAAATTATTCGCTGTCTAATCCAAAGGAGCAAAAGTGTTAAATGCAACGATACTTCAATACTCTACGCTAAGCATTATTTATTCATCATACGGCAAAGGTATCGTCGCATAATTTTATTGAAAATTAATAATTTTATTACAAAATATATATAATATTGTAAATAAATATTTTTATTTTTTTTCTCACATAATCTTTAATAATTAAATGTTTGTTTAATGTATGTATTTTGTATAATAAAATGCAATATGAAAACTGGTTTAAATTTTTTTTACAAAAAAAAAATTCAACATTTCACAAATTAATACAATAATTATTATAGCAATATATACTTAATAATTATTGATAATGTTTTTTTTGTATATATATATATATATATATATATATATATATATATATATATATATATATGTGTATATATTATGTGTGTAGGGTGTAACTCAATTACACGTAGATTCAGCGGGACGTTTATTTTCTTGCGGTGCAGATGGTTCTGCGTCAAATATTTCTCTATTAATTGATAATTATTTTATTTCATACAACACGAAAAAATAATTAAATATTAAATTAAATTTTATAAAATATTCAATAGAATAGTTATGCAAGAAAAACTAAAAGATTCTTTATATTTCAATAAATTGCATTATTGTGTACAAATTGTTTTTATCCATTATGTGCAATCAATTAATTGATATAATTATAGAGACTTATTAAAATTACTCTACGAATCTTATCTATAATATTTAGTATAATTAAAAGAAAAATTCGAGAAAGATACATACGTACATATACATATGTAATTATAAATTCATTAAAAATGTATGCTAATATAAAGATAGGAAATAAAAGTTCAACTTATCTGACATACATATTTACAATTGCAAATAATACATACAAAAAAAGAAATTTTCCAACTACATTTAATTAAAAATCTATATATTTCTTAATTATCTCAAATTAAATAAATCTTCATTACAGAATAATTAATTTTTGTTTGTTTCTAATCTTAAATAAAATCTAATTCCAAAAATAGATAGGTTAACTAGTACAGAGATGTAATTTTCATTATATTCATTATAATACGTAAATGTTCATATTATCGGAACAAAATTTATTAGTCTAAATTAATCAATTTTTATAATGAAATTTCATGATTCTTCAAAGCTTATCCTACACTGCCAACATACCAAGAATATCATTAAGTAAGCATTGCTCTACCATTTTCTCATTATGTCTTTTTATTGTAAGACTTCGCGTAAATTTTTCCTATTCTCCCTCAATCTAGATGACTAATCCCGAAATTCAGGAAATCCTTCGTTTTATTTTATTTCGGAATATAAATTTCGAAATACATCTTCAATCTGATATTATCAAATAGTATAATATCAAATTAAAAGTTTTCAGGGTTGTAAAAAATTTTAAATGACACTGTCAAAATTAGAATAATTTTTTAGTATTAACAATTTTAGATTTTTATATGGTCTTAAAGTTAACATATGTAAATCGTTGATAATAATTATAATATTCCAATTTTTACATGTCATGTAATAAAATAACAAGTTATAAAATACTAGTGTCTCAGGACTTATTTGAATAAATTAAAGAATGAATTAAGTGCTGATTTCTTTAAAAATGAAAGAATTCATCTACGTAGTTTTACTCTTGTTTTTTTTTTTTTTTTTTTTTTTTTTTATTGAAACACTGAGAATTTGATTGAATATTATAATTTGTTTGAAAGCACAATAATTCATGACGAGATAATTTTGTATTCGCCAGCTTTTATATTATATGAAATACAATTTATATATATATATATATATATATTATATTGATCTAGATGTTTCATTATCATTTTATATTTTTTTGAAACATATTTTAATTAGTTTATAATATTACTAAATCACGAAATACTTAAAATTAAAAATGTATTTTATTGTTTAACTAGCTATTATAATATAAAGTTAAAAAAAGTTTTATAATATTAAAAGCAAGTTCTTTCGATTATGATTATAAAGAAATTTACGACGTAACATTATTTACCATACACATTTAGATTTAAATGGAAATTCATATATGTAATTTAATTTACATAAAATTACATGCTTATAAAATTGAATTTTTATAAGCGTAATTTGTAAAATAATTGAAATTTATTGAACAACTAGTGGTAAAAAGGAATAGGCAAACATGAAAATTTTAAAAAAATCTTATTTTAATTTACTTACGTATTTTCGAGCAATTAGTAATGTTCGTATTCAATGCACATATTATTAAAGATAATTTCTAATCAATATAATCCTGTCCGACTCTACTATGCTTGTGTTTTCTTTCATATTTCCTCCCTCTTTCTTCTATCTTGTCGGACGTATCTCTATAGCTACTTGTATTTCGTGTTCCGAAAGTAGGTGTGGTCTAAGAGCCATATTTTATGTAGTCAAGCGCAGATCTGTGCTTATGCTGTGGATATTACAAGTGATAACAGCAGGCAAAACCGCTTTGCACGTCTCGATAGCTTGTCGAGAATACTATTTGAACATTTATTCTAATGTATATCGTACCTAAAAAATTTTCCTTACTGGCATTACTTATCTTATATTTTTAGCCAACAATTTAAAAATGTTTCCCGCATTAAAAAGTTGAAACATTTTTTTAGTTAGCAAGAATATTTACTTCGATAATTAAATCATTTGATCGTCCCGTTGCTTCTCTGGTTGATTTGTTGACTCGTCTCTGTGATTTATTTGTCATGTACTTTAGAATGACAAAATTAATGCTAACTGCTGCACTTGAAACAAAAAACATTATTTTATCAAAAGATTTGGAAGTCTCTTATAAAATATCATTGATACGATATTTCCTCGCTATTTGTTATCCCAAAAACAATTCAATTTTTATATTAAAATATATTATTATTATTATTATTATATGTGTAAAGATTAAACATTTCAAAGTAATTAATTATATTTAATTTTTTCTAGGTCGATAAAATGATAACTGTATTGTATGTATATCGGTAGTATATATAATTAATTAATAGAACGAGATGATATAAAATAAATTATATCCATCAGCTATATAATATAAAATGCGTACGCTCATTGTAGGAGATTCAAAAATAAGAAATGAAATATTTAGAGTGAAAAGTGTTAGTTTTATAATTTTATTGTAATCCTCGATATTTTTTGCGAAAAAATATGATAAAAAATATTTACATACTTATAGATTTTCCTTAAAGCTAATAGAAAACTTGAGCGAGAGGGTGATAGTTGGAGATAGATATAGAGAGCGATAGATAGCATATGTAATTTTAATATGTAATAGATACGATGATATTTATTCGTATAAATATGACCTTAGATGTATAAAGAAACATACGTGTAAATTCAAACATGCAAATATCGATTTTATAATGGCTCACTTCATAATGCATTTAGTTCATCAGAAAAGGCGTCTTACTTCATTCTCTCCTATTTTTATCTTTCGTGTCAATATATATAAATCTCTTGATAATAGAAGGAAGTAGACCTATAATTCTAGGTATTTGATATGCATGAGTTTTCGAACGATTTGCTATAAATATTTTGATCGAAAGTTGTTAAAAATATATTAACTTTAAATATTAGATTTTTAATTTCAGTTTTTATAAATCTAATGAAATTTGAAATTTATTTTCATTAAAAGGCATTTTACTCCAAGATTTTCTTACGTTTCATTAACATTCTTTGTAATTTACAATTCTATAATATATGATAATAATATCATATAAATAATAATAATTATTATAATTAATATCAATATTTTGCAAAAACTGTTTACAAAAATTTTCTGTATAAAATTTATAATCTCAAGTGATTATTGTAATGATGTGCCCGGATGATGGCTTCAATATATAGTAAATTACATTTAATAATAGCATCCCATAAAAATGTAATAAATGAAAAACTTTGAATTCGGAAATTTGGATTATTTGCGCAGTTGATGATATATTTGCATTAAGTCTAAGTTTGAAAAATAAATTGAAACGGCGAGAGACACTTTCGTTTCGAGAGAATGTCCTACGAACATTAGTTAAAATTAAAATTTTTCCACTTGTATGTGCGATAATCCATATTAAAAGTAAGATAATCTTAAAAACATAGCCATTTGATATTTGAACGCGTAGCTGAATATATCGCAGATAGTCCATAGTAATATTTGTATGAAATCTGCGAAAAATTGCTTGTATTATTCAAACCTGTCTTATTCACTCGTTATAATTTTATATCTCTTTTTGCATAATGGAAGGAAATCTTAACAATAATCCATGTGACGGAAAGTCATCCACTTCATAATTGAAATCTGGTTTATTAGTCGACTGTGATTTGATGTGCCAGTACAGCGACGGTTTTCGAAATTAGCTGTCCAATTTGTCAAAATAAGAAACAGCGCCAACCACTGGTTTAGCCGTGACAGCTCTTGCATTCTATAATATATATATATATATATATATATATATATATATATATATATATATGTGTATTTTTTTATTCTTAATAAAAAAGATTTAATATATATATATATATGTGTATATTTCTATTCTAAATAAGGTAGACTTGCACTGAGATTCCAATTTCCGTCATTTATATAACAGCAAATGTATGTTCACGTAAAGCGGTTGTTTGGGTAAGGAAGTAGTTTTAATATGCTTCCGTTTCAAGTAAACCCATATATTGTTTCAATATATAGGAAACTTAATGCTCAATGAATGGTATGCCAAGTATTTGAAAATTTTAAAGCGAATTAAATTACGTTATAGAAACTTTCGTAATTAAAAAGTATTTGCGAATCCGTTCGTATTATTAATCTTCGATATTTTGTTTTTGTTAAAACTTTGTAATTCGAATTTTATGAAATTAAATTTACTGAAATTAATTTCTTCAAATGTAGATAATAGTAAATTATTTATTTTAGGAATATATTTCGTGCGTAGACATCATGCTTATAAAGATTCCAATTAATCCGATAAGTTAATTTACTTAGATATCGGAAATTTAAAAACAATTAAAATTTTATATTTACATTATCTATAATGTGTTGATAAAATAATTATATAATATTCTAAATCTACATAAATCGCGATATCTAAGTAAAAACATAGTATATATGAATTAATAGTCGATGATGATGTCAATCATATGGAGTAAAGACGTTTCGTAAAACTCTGTAATTAATACAATGATAAAAGCAATAATTTAAAAGCTTTATATAAAAACATCAAAGTGCGATATTGAATTTGTAGCCACCATAAAGGAAATCATGAAACATAATGTTTATCATAATATCATTTCCCCTATAAGTGAGAATAATTAGTAATAGTAAAAACAAAAAATAACAACAACAACCTTTGTATACATTTATTCATAATGAAATCACCTTAATGCACTTAACAATATACGTAAAATGTTTATCGAAAAGTTCTTACGTGCGTCTTTAAAATTTTAACTTGTCGTATCAGCGGCGTAAATCTTACTACTTGCGTACCGAAAAGTAGATATGTGACGATAACCTTTTATCACTTATCCCCGTCATAGTCATTTTGACTTTTCGTATGTAATCTTCTTTGCGACTAATTTTGTATGTGTTTGATCTTTATTTTAATCTTTAAATCTGAAAAGTTTACTTATAATAGTTAAAAATCCTCAATTATATGCTTTTTTATTATCCTCCTATCTATCCTCCTATCCTCAATAATAAGTTTAATTACGAATAAGAAATGACGAATTTATACGAGATTGTAAATTATTCAATTAATAATTGTTAATTTTATTTGTTGAAAAATACTATGATGTTAAAAATAAAAAATATTGAACAATGTTAATGCATTATATTTTAATTTGGATAGGTGAATGTTTCTAAATTTTATATATATATATATATATATATATATATATATATATATATGTGTATATGTATATTAGAGGAATAGAATAGTATTTTATTTTGTTTATTTTCATTTTAATGGAAACATAACGTATGTCGTATGATTATAAGATGTATAAATCATTCAGAAGGATTTTAAATAGATTTTAAATATATTAAATTAATTTATATTATTGCTTTAGGAGTAAATCTAGAACTTCGTATTACATACAGAAAATTTAATCTTCGTCATTCCGTATACTTCACATTATTATTTTTTTACGGCAACTGCTTTTTATTTTCTTTCCATTGTTATTTGCATTTATATAGATATTTTCATCATTCGCGTTCTGATTATTATATCTCTCATATATTTATGTTTATTGTCTCATATCTCATAGCACAAACACTTAATATTATTTTGTCAATTTCTATTTTATTCATGATATTTCTAATTATATTCTACCAAATGGTTAGATATACTAAAAGTGCAATTGGTAAAAAAAAATTATTTGAAATGACATATGTAATTTGAAATTATCTATATTATTCTTACGCGGTGCCAGTAATTCAAATTATTATAAATTAATATATTTTACATATTTATATTGTTTATTATTTTTTCTTATAATATTGCATAAATTTATCACTGGCAAAGAAAATTTAAATGCTGATTCGTAAAAATTAGTTTAATAAATTATTTATTAATAAAATTAATTTTTAAAATAAATTATGTAAAGCAATGAAAGTTATTCATAATTAATTGACATATCCGATAAAGGATAAAGGTTTTAATGTTTAGTTACAAAGTAGATTAAATCCATACAATTATTAATAGATAAAATTATTATCGCATTCACGTTCATCTTAACAGGTTAATATAAATATGTAAACTAAAGACCATTTAACTTCTATGATTTGAGTTCTCTTAATATTCAAGATTTATTAATATTAAAGATTGTATTATTTCGTGAATAAATAAGTAATGTACTCATGAGAACTGGTCGTAAATTATATTCGGAGCAATGGAATTATGGAAGACTTAGCTAACGTAAAAGCGGGTGAAAAAATTGCAGTTTACAATGGTTGAAATAATACTGCAGAATTATTTCACATTTGGATAAATAATTTCTATCGACTGAATTGGCATTTTCTATGATAAATGAGTTTTACAATTTTATTTTGAATTTGTAGTTAATCCGTAACATTTTTGTAGTACAATTTACGTAAATATTCATAAACTATTTACCATAATATAAAACTGAAAAATTAATATTTTATCTACATTAGTCATAATTAAAGTTTTAAATGAATTGCAAATACTGTTCACTAAAGCATTAATTTTTCACGAGATTAATATTGCGATTAAAGTCATGTGCCTGGTTTTTGATTCTTATAATAATGTAATGATTTTTCAAGTTATTAAAATAAAAAGTATTACTATTATAAGCAAATGTATATATATGCGTATGTATGTAAGTAGAAAAAGAGGAATAATTATGAGAATAGTAATTTATAACAGTTCGTATATGACGAAGGAACAGAAATATTTGTTGAGGTTTCTAATTAATTTGAAAATGTTTAAGCTTTAATAGTACTGCAGCCATTCATTCCCTCCTTTATCTCGACTTTCATGAAATAAATTTTATAGTGGCATATGTAAAAATTACCTGTAAAAATGAATATATGAAATGTACATTTATAATTAATTATCAGATATATTATATTAGATATATTAGATGAGTATAGAAAAATAATATTATCTAATAGGTGCAATGAATTAAAATCGTGTCGATAAAAAATATCTAATCTACATTAATTAATACTTATATACACGTATGATAAAATCATTGAATATTGTTTATTATTGATTTATTTTTTAATTTTTATTATAATTTAAAACTAAGAATATTTATTTAAATAATACATATCTTATATTTTTTTAAGTTACACTCCCATTTGTAATTAATATCTAGTATTAAATAAGGAATTACATTTGGATTTATATTTTAATTTTATTTTATAGATGGATGAAAATAGAAATTTATCTCATCATATAGTATCTTATTACACATTTAATAGCATTTAAAAGATTTTTAAATAAACATATATTATACATACATATATTATCATTTCAAAATTTTCATCTCTCACTTCAGATAAGCTTTTTTATCACAAAGATTATCTTTAAGAATGCATCTCACTGTATTGAAATTAATTTTTCAGCACAATTTATATCTGCTGCAATGAATATATTCCAAAAATTCAAATGGTAAATGTAATGCTCAATATTGAGATTAATCAGAGAAGACCATTGTGATTAATCTCATCTCTAACGGCTCCGCCTAAAATTTATTACTTAGCATCGAGTCTGTCTATGGATTTATTTAACTACCACAATTATAGAACATCTGTCCTAGATTGAATTAGATTTTGCACAAAACTAGATCGACGTGAACTAGATTACCTCATAAATATTAGAAATATTGCAATAAATTCGACGATTAAATTAATTTTCTGTTAATAAACAGAACGACAGTAATTAAATGGGCGTAATTTTTTTCTGTAACCTTCAAATTTTATTTAATTAATAGACTATAGCCTACAATTAAAATATATACTATATAATAATTCATATATATTTATTTAATATATCTATTTAGAATGATGAATATCTGTCTCTATTTAATTTATATTAAATTTCAATTTAACACAATATTAAAATTTAATTTTAATCACAAATACTCTTCTCATATTTAGTTTATTTAATTAATTAATTTTATACTTTTGTATTTTGCCATATATATTTAAACAAAATATTCAATGTACTCTAGATTAATTAATTGTATTTAAAATTAGTGGCTACAAGTATGTACTTAATTTCACTATAGTTGAAAAGATTCCATTATATCATTTGTCACAAACATTTTATTGAAAATGCCAATAATAAATTAAATAAAAAAAATTATTTTTTTTTTTTAAACTTCGTTAAACCAATAATGGAGTGGCAATTAAAATATAAAGGTATTGATTTATTTATTTTTCTAATACAATCACTTATATTGTGTTATATATATTTTAAAATACTTATGTTTTTTTTCCACCTTAACTAAAAAATGTTCTTTCAAAATATTCTATTACATCAATTAACATTCAAATACATATAAATGTTTAATTATGCATTACGTTAATGTGATAAAATATTTTCAAATATTTTGATAGAAGGCATAATTTTTTTTATTTAATTGGCTATATTTTTATAGCTTTAACATTAATATTTTAACTAGTTTATCGCAAATACGGTTAAATGAATTTATAAAATTAGTTATATAATTCGTATTTATTATGTAATAAATATTTAATATTCCTTTATTAAAAAGAAAGAAGAACCATATTATAAATGGAATTACATCAATAAGTTTTCTTGCAAATTTTCAAATTTCAAAATATGAAAAAGTTAATAATTTTTTAAAAAATTAATAATAAATAGTTGATACATATTTTCTATAATAATAATTATTTTTAAATTCAATAATATATTTCTACATTTTTTAGAATACATTTCTGTTGTTAGTTTGGATAAATAATTATGTTTATTGCCTTTATTATTATTATGCCAATTGGTTTTATTATTACAATAGAGTTTTAATATGAAACAAAAGGGAATTTATAATAATCTCTCTGTATTGAAAAAACTATATCTTAAAGAACATTTACAAGCCTATTAACAAGAGAATTTATCCGAAGAATTAAATTTTTAAATGAAGAATTAAATATTTACAATAAATAGAAACAGTACAAATACAAGAATATAAAAAGTAATTTACTGTAAATTTCTGTTTATTAAATTTGTTTTTGATAAAATTTGTAATACATGATTATACATTATTTTTAAAAAAATAGATACAACATAATATTGATAATTATATGAGCAAATATGTTATTTTAATAAAAAATATCATGGTTTTTTTTTGAAAAATAATCTACAAAGAGAATGCGTGCTATGCCGTAATATAATTAATTTATGATTCTACGCGATTGAAAGTATTCTATCACAATTGTAGAATGTTAAATTGATAATCTGTTTGATGAAATATAATGTATCAATCTCAAAAAAAAGTTTATTTTTTCATTAATATACGTTATAATTCTTTAAAAGTACTATTAAGCAATATAGATTCAAACGAAATATTAAGTCGATTATATTTTCTTAAGACTAGCATTGTAATATACTAGTATAATAATGTACTAAATTGCTTGTTCTTATTTTTTTTTTTTTTTTTTTTTTTTTTTTTTTTTTTTATATATATCTAAATATGCAAGAAAAAATTGAACTGTAAAACTTTAATTTTAGACTTAATTTTATAACATAAAGTAGCCTCATAAGCTGCACCTGCACCACATATACTCACTTATAGTAATTCCTCTATTATACACACCATGGAGTTTCGGTTACAGTGTTATAAATGGTAATTGGACCTACCGCAGAATCTTTTTCTAGACCCGCCTTCGGTGTGATACATGTATGCTCTTTTCATTTTCAATCACGTCTTTCAAATCGTTCAAGCCGTTATATCTTAGCATTACATTAATTCCCTCAGTCGATAAAATAATTATTTTTTTCAAGTTATCGACGATTTTAGGCCTCATTAAAGCACACCATCTATGATTTCCATAAATCTTTTATTTCACTATCTCATAACGTTATGAGTTCAAATTATTTCTTAATATATCCTCACTCCTCTCCATGTGTAATTTATTTTTGTTAAGATAGATATATTATAAGTTTGCTGACTTCAATTTCACTGCTAATTGCATACGTAAATATATGTAACATATCGATGCAGAGAAATATTGCATAGAGTAAGTTGATATTTTGTATACTGTATTGGGCTCGTGTAAATAATATTTAAATTTATTTTGCTTAATGATATGGACATTTGAAAATAATTTATTTCATTTTTAAATTAGTTGGCATTTAAGATAATAAATGGATGCAAACTATTTAAATCTATAAAAATTATTTAAATTTCATAAGACACTATAACATTAAATTATTTATCTTTCTTCTTTGTTATAACAGAATTTATTTAATTTCTGTACTTTATTTTTCATTACAGTTCAATTTTATGTTAATCGACAATTATTATAAACATCGGAAAACGGGACATACGACAAAATACTATCAAAGCGAAGTGTAAACAGTTATCGTTAAAGAAAAAATCATTTATCCGGATGCAAAACATGTTAGCATTTAAATTTAATAAAAACTTTAAAATTAATTATGCGACTTTATAATTTATTTCAAATAGTGATATGTCAAACTATATACTACAATTATGAATTCAATGGAAGTCTATTGAAATATCTAATGTATCACTAGATATTTGTCTATGGGCTGCTTTTTTTTTTGAAAGAGTTCTGTTATTGGTCTTTTTTTTAATTATCATTCTCACAGATATCGATCGTCACAACATATTATTGCAAATTTTCTTGTTGCATTTTCTACCATTTTTAAACTCTCAAATCGGTATTTGAAATCTTTAATGATGTTAATTTTTTTTTGCCTTCATACTTTCATATAATTCAATTTATAAAAGTAACTTAGTATTCTATCGTTGCGATGTTGAATGAAGATATTAAAAAATAATTTGACAAAGAATTATAAATTATTTTAATTTATAAAGCGTTTTAAAATTAATGTCAATAAATATAAAATTAATTTTAATTACTATTAGTTATATAATTATTGTACATCTTATATTTTCACGAACTGGTTTTTTTATAATATGTGCTAAAAATTCTTTATAAAAGAATAGATCTTGTCATTGTATATTTATTTATAGTAATTGCATAAGAAATTAATATTGCAAATAATTAGATGATAGGCAAAAAGAAGAAATATCGGAAATCGAATGGAAGTAAAGGAAAAAGTTGTCACATACGAAAAACAAGATTGATTTGCACGAATAAGATACTGTAACACCGATATAATCATTCCCTGAAAAACAGTAAGATTTGCGGGTTTCTACGCTAGAAAAAATTACAGACAATGATTGGACGAGGATTCTAGAAGCATTCTTGAATGACTTGTTGTCTTTTGTACTCATAGTAATCACTAAAAATGAGTCACAAATGAAATTAAAAGATTATGACGTAGTAATATATAATATTAAAAAATATATATATATTTGTTTTTAAATATTTGAATGAAGCTGTAATGCGTTATTTTCAATATATTTAATGGTCTGTGAATATCCTAATATCCGTTCTCATCTTGATCGATACACTTTAGTCAAATAATTGAGCTAATTCTTCATGCGCCTAGTCTTTCATTTAACATTTCTTATATTTTCTTTACATTCATCCCGTTTATTCATTCGTGAAATATTTCTACTTTTATGGGACAATCTTGCAACGCTTTCAATGAAAGCTTAAGCTGTCAAAATTTCGAATACAGAGAATGATAAATGCGTACAAGTTCACCGCTGGGCAAGTCAAGTGTCAAAGCAGAGCCCAAAGAGTGCAGTGGGCAAGAGGTCGTCAGGATGTAAGAACTAAATGCATACAACTTGACTGCAGTTGATAAAGGATGTTTATCCTATCATATGATCATCATGTGATTTAAAATTAAGTTTTATTCTTACTAAAGCAAGATAATTAATCTTTCATTAATTACATATTTAATGGCATGGTTTTATAATAAATATAATGTGTTTTAATTACTTATACCAATATCTTTTGAACGAATGATAAGCAAATGTTAAAACGGAATTTGTTAAATTATCAAAAAATATAGGTGATTATCCAATATCGCGTACATATACTAAGTACATTTGAATTTTTTCAGTTAAAGTAATGATTATAATTAAACTGACGTGCGCATGGTACGGACAGTCAGAAGCATGGAGTCTCCATTTAATCGACAACTTGCATTATCGAGCCAAGTAATGATATTGGTAAAGCGCTCTAAGAAAGATGGATACGGTAAAGGGGAAAACTTGAATGTAAAATGATATTTAAGTAATTGGATACAATCGTACAACAATTACTTTCTTCTACTCACCGGGAGGATATTGTCTGTATATTCCAACTATGGATGAAAATTTCTCATTTGTGAGCCCCCGTTCGTCGTGCCGGTTCTTCTCCAACGAATCAACAATGTTCCAATCGTATTGCACTTTATAATTTGGAATCTTGCGACGAGTTTTTTCAATCCCCTCAATCAATACTCCTTACTCTTAGCTCATTAGTAACATAAGAAAAATAATCTACGTTAAATTCATTTACAGATATATGCAATTACTAGATGAAATAAATCGGTGCAAGAGTGTTAAAATCAACATTATTATAAAGCATTGCAGTTAAGTTTCATACTGCGTTTTATAATTTTACACTAAATATATATTACTTTAGTAAACACTATTATATGGGAGAAATTTATTTTTCATCCACACAGAATTTTACTCAATGTTATATGAAATTACACAAATGATTCGATAAATAGAACAATTCGAATAAAAATAGATTTAATTTTTTATAGAACTCTGAAATTTATAATATAGATTTGTTAATATTAATTGAATATAATTATAATTTTCAATACAATTATGGAAGCATTACATATATTAATTAATTTTTCTATTAGAATACTAATGGCAATATATATTCCAAAGAGCTACACGAATCGCTTTCGAATAATATATCATTTTTTGTAAATTCACCTTTACCCTCGCAAGTTGAATCGAGCATTGAACTTCTTTTGTGTAAATCTACAAATAAATCAAATTTAAGAAAATTCACTTTTTTAGAATTAATACTTTAGCTGTCAAGCTTTTAATAAAAATAATTAAATGAAATTTTAATCGATTGACTGAATTATTATGGTTAGTCAACAAAATTTTGTGAATCATTTAAAATTAAAAAATATTTATTTTGTCTCCGTTGTCCTTGTAGATCGTTCTTAGAGCATCATTTTTACGTAATAAAATCTTGCATTCTTTAAAGATTAAGTAGATCTTATTGAGGTGTAAGCTCTTTTCAAGAAATTTAAACTTGGAACAAATATAAATGTATTTATTTACTTTTACAGTTGTGATAGTAAATGAAAAATAATTACAATTACCTTGGACTAATTTACAAAATAACTGTATCATTTCACATCATGCGTATGTAATATCAATAACAAATGCGTTTGAAATATATTTTTATATAACATAAAAATTCAATTATTAACTGTCCATTTATATTAGGGTATAATTTTTAATATAATTATTCCTTCCTTGTTGACTTAAATTTATTGTAAAATCTATAGATTACACATTAACCATAATGAAAATGTATGAAAATTGTAACGCTGAAAGAAAAATATTTTTCAATTTACTGATGAACAATCAAATATCATTCAATACAATTTTTGTAAAAGTTGTTAGCGATACATCAAAAATAAAATTTTTAGTTTATTGTCAAAGCGTGCGTTTTCACAATGGCATACTTGTAAAATGAACTATGCATATACAATTAATTCTTATTAATTTATCAAAATAATTGCAAATTAACTAATTACATTTATATTTAACAGAGAATTATAATTAAATTTTCTTTTTCGCGAATGAAAGTATTGAAAACTTTTGATTTACTCGAGAGCCTTCTATAATCATATTAAAATTATAATATTTTTAATAGTAAGTTAATGCGATACTTATATTTTCTCCACATTCTTAATCTTGGAAAGATCTTATTTCATTGCCTCCTTCTGAAACTAATTTCAAAGAATTGGCAATTATGGCAATTATATAAATTTTATTAGATTACAAATAGCCTCTTCTGACGATCAAAAATTCAATAATTCTTAATACGCTAATAGAAAATCCATCCAGTAATTGAACGATGGCAAATTGAGATTATTGCTATTTTAATTTCATCCAGTATTACAGAGAAGAATTTCATTCTACGAATAAATCATTGATAAGTGACTCTTTATAGTATTTTAAGTAATTATGTTTTGGAATTCAATAATAAAGTAAATTAAGATACAAGCTTGGCTTTTACTTAAAAATTTCCTCGATAAGAAAGATGAATAAATTGCAATCAATTTCAATATAATCTACATAGAAAACGATATCGTTAATATTTGTATATATATTTTGAAGAGAACGAAATTAGGTTTCTAAAAATGTATTAATTGTTGCTTTGTTACGGTATTTTTTTTTTTTTTTTTATTTAAAATCATGTTTCCCGTATATAAAGTTTTTTTTTATATTTCTTGATATGTTCGATTGAATATTTCGAACATATAGGCTTTTAGTTACGGTTTTCCAACTACAAAATGAAATAAAACCTTTAAATAAAGATGTATATATATATGTTTCTGTTTTTTTTTTTTTTTTTTGTAAGAAAAGTATAAAGCACGTTTGAACGTTTAACCAATTCATTTAAGTATTTCAAGTGTTATTAAACGACGTTATATGCTATTTACTAAATAACAATAATCTATATTCATATTTTCATATATTCGATAGTTGGTATATTCAAACTATTTAATTTAATATTGAATTCTACATTCATTCCGCGATATTTCTGTTACTTCGATCATTTAATTTTTTCGAAAAAATTTTAAAATAATGCTACTTATACATTATTAATGTTACTTGACTATTAATCCTTCTTAGAATATAATACACAGAATTGAAATTATCATGAAAACCATACCAAGTATCATAGAAATCATATACAATATTATTAATTTGCTAAACGATCTTAATAAGATTTATAATCCTCTCACCTTTTTATGAAATACGCTAAATATAATTATAATTACACCGTACAATGAATTTTTTATTTAAAAATAAGTATACTGACTAAATTTATCTTTTAAAACTAATCTATGACTATAAAACCTGGAAGTTTATGGAATCTTCTTTGAAAAAGTATCTCTCTTCTTTAAAACTAAAAGGAAACTTTTTAACGTTCTAACTTTTATATAAAAGGAATTCATTATACGAAAGAGAAAATTTATATACGAAATGCAATTGCGGTTATGGATAAAATGTTAGAAAATTTTCGCAAAATATTTCTAATCTAATAATTGTAACTACAACCCGAGTTGTTATTCTAATCTTTACCCAAATTGAAAGATATTATCTCCTATATGTTCTGAATTTTTTCTATGAAGTTAGATGGAAATGTGAAGATATATAAGTAAGGTCGTATAAGGATATGAAATACGTATTCAAGGATATGAAGTACTCGTATTTTTATCTTTTTCAATTTTTTTTCTTTTTTTGCTAAGTCTGAGATACTGAAACGATACTTTTACGATCGTTGTGAGTATGTAAGTTTTATTTTTATCAAAGAGCCCCCCCCCCCCCTTTCTCTCACTCACTTTTGTTTTTTTTTTACTCATACTTGTTTCTGCTATTCTTTCAGTACTGTAGACACCAAGAAGAAATATGTTTGCACTCAGAAAATACGAGAATGTGCGCTGCGGACTTCTTACGAAAACGTTTTTTTCTTTATTTTCTTGCAAGGTCCTTCAAGTCTCTCTTCTATTTCGCTTTTATAGTCGTATATATGTATTTGTCTTCTTACTTCCCCTACTTTTCATGCCACCTTGCTCAGCAAGTTTTTTATTTATTTTCCCCCGTTATTTTATTTCTTTCTTTATACTGGTATTTTGAAAATTTGCATTGACATGTATTATATTTAAATAGGAAGTCGTGAACTAAATGTTCTTAATAAATATTTATTTGATATTTATGATAATGATATTTGCTTAGTGATATTTAATAAATTAAATGTTGAATATTATATTTTAGATATATTCAGTGTAAATATGTTATATCTATTTAATGCAGAATGTGTATATATATATATATATATATATATATATATATATATATATATATATATATATATATAT
>NW_011948437.1:930648-963148 GCF_000503995.2 Ceratosolen solmsi marchali
AAAATAAATATTCAGTTGATTCGAAATAGTTAATAGTAAATTTATATAATAATCTTTTATGTCAAATAAAAGTAAATTGGAAAACATTAATTTTATTTTTAACATGAATTATAAATAAATAATATGAGTTCAATAAAAACAAAATTAATTAATTTTGAACATGTTAATTTTCTATAATATATATAGATGTCTGTATTCATAAAAATACAACTATTGATCTATAATTTCAAGCTCTGATTAGAGAAATATTATAATAGAAAATTATAGTTAATCTATGAACTTAATATCTAATGAGTATATCAGAGGTTATCAAATGATTTGAATTAGAAATTAAATTTGTGAGAAGTAAAAATAAACTCGAAATGAGAATAAATAATTGAACGACAAATAAGATAGATATAATAGATACATATAGCAATATTAGTAATACTTTTTATTTCCTATTATTAAATGCTAACCAATAATTACTTCATTAAAATGTTATTTTCACAAATATTCAACTTAAAAAATAAAGTTATAATGCTAATTAATTGAAAAACTTTGATCTTTCATTTTCATATAGCACATATCTTTAAAAACAATTTATAATAATTTTTTTTTAATATAAAGCAACATCTTTTATAAGGAGCAAGAAATTTACTTTTGAATGAGAAATATAATAAAGAATGGTAAAAAATAAAATAAATAAAATTAAAAAAAAAAGTACTCAAAGGAAGTAATGAACAGCAAAATAATCAAGTTTAGAAGGAAGAAGCATTGAATATGCATGTGTAAGCATAAGATATTTTATAGGTTATTAGTTTGGAAAATGGAGGTCATAGGAGAAAAGAAATCTTATTAGTAAATTTGATCTTTTACTTAAATATTTCTTCTCTTTTAACAAAGCTCTATTATACGATCAAATTTGTTCTTGGTCTTTCAAATAATAAATTAAAGAATATGCAACTTAATATTCAGTCATTATGATACAGTATTCTTTAATATTAAAATATATTAAGTGTTCTTGTAAATATTAAGTATTAGGTTCGAAATCTAGTTCTAACGAATATGAAGGGAATGTTTGTTTATGTCATTATATTTCACATAGTTTAAATATATTAATGATCAGAGAGTAAATAACGATGTAATCTAACCTTAATCGATAATGAAAATGTATAAAAATTCTATATTCTTGCGACAGTGAAATTTTTTAGTTTAACAATTTTTAGTCAGCGATTCCTTTGAAGTCTAGTAAGAATATGAAATTATAAATTTATAATAGGGATATGAAAACAAAAAAAAAATGAGAAAGAGAAAAATAAAGAGAGATATAGAAACATAGAAAAATGTATATAAAGAAATTACTTTTCTACGAAATAACCATATTTTATTATTTTATTTTATTATAGTCTCTGTCAAATTATTCTCTCTATATCATTGTTGTATTTTAAATACTAGTTGCTCAAATTATTTCTAATCGATAAAAAGAAAAATCTTGAGCGTGTGTAATTATTAGATTGATTTTTTCATGGATGTTGAATTTAATTTCCGTAATTTTTCATATTACTTGAAACTGTAAAAACGTTGCATATTTCTAAGTTTTCTATCAAATATTTTGCTTTCAATTTGTTCGTTAAATTCCTTAAATTATTCTGTTGTTTATGTTGTTCAATAAAGTCAAGCGAGAAGCGTATTAATTATTTTGCATTTCGTTAAATTTTTGTGACATGAATACATAATATTAAAATTTTCTTTTAACATAATAAAAGGATATTTCTTGATAGATTCTTTGTGAATTTATTTTATTTATTAAAATGTATGAACAAATATTTAAATTTTATTAACATATATTGTTTTATCCTTAACATATCTATTTTTTAAATTAAAATTAAACATT
Source organism: Ceratosolen solmsi marchali (assembly GCF_000503995.2). Classification (NCBI taxonomy): domain Eukaryota; kingdom Metazoa; phylum Arthropoda; class Insecta; order Hymenoptera; family Agaonidae; genus Ceratosolen; species Ceratosolen solmsi. The sequence continues at coordinate 932,525 of NW_011948437.1, forward strand.
CTAATTATTCTCAAAATATTAAATATCATTTTATAAACGATTAGACAAACAATTACTCTATTAATTGTTCCAAAGAAATATCATTATATTATAATGTAAATGTTTAAACACCTATACCTACGGATATATATATATATATATATATATATATATAATATTATATTATAATTAAAAATTAAATAAAATTATAATATAATTTGTTAATGGAAAATAAATATATAATATTGGCAAGCATAGCTCAATTTCTTATTGCATTTTCAAATGTTTTATTATCAATGCGCTCTTCTAGTTTACAAAACAAATAAAGAAAAAATACATAAGCAATACATTTCAATGTCAAGATTTCAAAAATATTGAATATTCCAATAACGAGTTTCTTTTAGAAAACGGTGTTTGAATATTTGTACTTACAGATTTAATAAACCTTTTTGCGTCTCCAAAGTTTATATAAATAATATAAAAAGAAAAAATAAATTTCCTATAGACGAATATTTTGTACATCGAGTATATAAATAATACAATTACAAATATTATAAAATTTACACTGTAATATCTGCTAATATAATGAATATTGAATTTCCATAATCGCAATAAAAACACATATTTACGATTTTACAAACAAGATTTCTCTTCTAATATTTATATTATCCATTGTGTTTCCTTTCTTTCAAAATTCAGAGATTTGGAAATTCATGATTTAATTATTTAATTATTATTTTTAAGTAATCTAATTATTATTTTTAAATAATCTAATTATTATTATAAAATAAAAGTTCAAGCGTTAATGTATTAAAAATAACAAAATTATTTTAAATAGATTATTATGCTGAATAAATGAGCAGGTCTGTAAAAAAAATATTTCAGAAAATTACAATCTGTAAAATTTAATAGAAATTATCGATTCAGTAGATGCACAATTTCAAAATATAGAATCCTTCGAAACATAGAATCCACAAAATATGGAATTCTAAAATATCTTTTAAATTATTCAATTTCATTATTTAACAATATACTGAAAGCATCGACATACACATATATTTTAAGTAAATTAGTGTACACAATAAACGGTGAGAATATAATAAAATATTATTTTAATTATGACTATCATTATTATTTATTTTTATAATATTTTAATAATTGTTTTTATAATAATAATTAATTTTTATTAATCAGTAATTAATACAATTTAATGACCGATATGGTTTAGCATTGTAATTTGATTTTTATAATAATAAGACTGGGTGTAACAAAAATTTATAAATTATTAAACTCAATATGGAAGAACGTGTACAATTTTTTGTAGTTAATGTAATTTTTTACAATAGAAAATTAAGGAATAGTAACACAATATTTCTAAAAATTATACATATGTTTTTATTCTAATTATAATAGTCGTAGGCTTCTAAATTAATCGAATCAAATTATATAAAATAATATAGAATTGACACAAAAACAGAACTATATATATAATATGTAATTTTTTCATTAAAACATAAATATATTTGCAAATATAGAAATTCAAATATCCATGAATATGCATAATGGCTAGACACATGTTAATGTGAATAATAATAATGACCTCTTCTCGTACTATTAAAACTTAAATTAAAAAAACAGTTGAACTTTATTTCATCATCGAATTATGATTTCTTTTTAGTTGCCTCTGTCTCATTCTCTGCTATTATATTTCATTCATCCCTTTATCTATACTCTTTAGATGAATTATTCTCTTTGTTCAAATATCTTGACAAACATGGAATAAAAATTTTAATTTAATTGATCATGCTATTTTATACAATTTTTTTTTTGTTGAGCTTACTAAATAAATTCAGGTATAAACATTTGCACACTTATAGCATCACATAAATGTTCTACCTCGAATGATTTCATACTATGAATATAATATGAATGAATATTATTGAGATAAGGAAATATATAGACATAAGAGTAAAAAAAATAAAAGTAAATGTATTTTCAATGATTAATGAATAATTATAATATTAAATCTTATGAAAATGAAAGTAATAACAAAATCAATTTTACATTAATAATTACATTCAATTTAACTTGCATAAGTTTTTAGTTTTTTTGAAAATTAAAATAAAATTATAAGATACATTGAAGAAAAAGGAATAATATATTCAAGGAGTTATTATTCATATATTCGAAAAATAAAATTGAAACAGATACAAAATTATAATTTAATATCAATGTAACTAATTTACAAACAGACAATTCCAGGCAATTAATGCAAAGCAAAACAAATTCTCCAAACATACATAAACCCAAAATAATCTAGACTTTTTCCGATATACAATATATAGGTAGAGAAACAATGGCAGAGATAACCAGTTTAAGAAATTCGAACAATATGTTTGATAATTCATCATCGAAATCGAACATCTGAATTACGTAAAATCTTTAACAATAAAATTCGAATCTACAATTTATAATCTTTTTGATTTACTGAAAAATATGATTACAAAAAAATATGTTTTCAATACAGAAAAAGTTATTGTAAAATAATCGTATTAATACTTTAAAAATCACTTTAAAAAGTATTGATTTACTTTACGAAAAGAATTATTTGAGAATAAATATTTAAAACGCTAAAATTAAATCTAAATCGTCGGTTAAGCAGATGTATATGTCCAAATAAAAAAATATATCAAATTTTTAAATCTTGTATATAAACTGAAAATCATACAAATATATCTTATAGAGGTCATTCAATTTACGAAATTCTATGTAAGTATGCAATTATTCAATATACAATTGTTCAAGGAAGCAAACAATATTCGTTTAAATATGTTAAATTATATAAATAACTTTCCAACAATCTGAAAAATAATTTTAATAGATATAAACAATCAGATTAATGTAATAATTCTACAAAATAACCCATATTTTACTAATTCCAATAATATAAACAAATTCAAATTAAAAATGCTACCGGAAACAGTTTTAAAATACACTAATTATTAATTCTCTATAGTCAGATTAGTTGTAATCTGACGAAATATTAGTGTAATAATTTAGTTGTCATAGTCATAGTAATGTAGTCATAAATAATATGACAGATTAAGTTAAAGATAAAACAAGTGAATTTCAAAAGGATATTCAACATTCTGCTATCTCAAACAACTAAAGTTCGATGAATTTCTACTCAAACAAAAAAATGATTGAAATACTAGATAATAAAAACCTGATTATCTTATTGTAATCTTTCGTAAATTAAAGCTTTTAATAGAAATAATAGCATAAAATTAGTTTGAATAAATTGCTAAATGATACACATTTTTAAAGTGCTCACAAAAGTAAAAAGTGATTAAATTTCTACGAAAATATAAAGATACCATCGACAACCATTGATAAAAAGTTTTTACTATATCAGTTTATTCGGAAAATGTAATTTTTTCTTTTTTTTAAATAACAATTATATTTGCCAAATTCTAAATATTCAAAATTTTAAGTATTAACTTGTAGAAAAAATAATTTCAAACGTATTATACATTTTAATTCATAATATTAAATAGTGATAAATTTTTTTACGTGAAAGTAACTTGATTTTAAAAAAAAGTATAATAACCTTAAATAAGTATTTTGAAATTGTTTGATTAAATTTAAATTAATAAACACGGCTGTCTAACAGTGGGTTTTATTCAAGAAAAAATTTAATCATATTTTCAAATTATTAACAAACTAAAATATTAATGGCAGTCCAGTAAATTAAAATAAAATAAAGCATAAAAATAAATCTGTTAACATACATAAATACTTAAAATCTTGTTATAAAATTTATATTCAGTGAATTTTAATAGCAATTAAAATATGATAAAATAACGATTATAAAATACTATAAATTATCGAAAGAAATAATATTCAGATTATTGCATTAATCAACTTTTTTTGTAAGATTTCAAAAATTTCAAAAATTCAAGACCACGAAATATTTATTCAAAAAAATTTGGTCGATATACATTTCTAATAAATTCTCGAGTTAATAGATATGACTAATTAGTGTTTTAAATAAATATTATTTATTAGTAATAATTATGGAATTTGTTATTTTATAGAATTAATTTATTTTGACGTATGAATATTCTATTAATAATAAACTATTATGTTGGGAAATATAACAATTTCGGTTTATAATAAGAATGTATATTACAAATACAATATATAGTACAAATACAATAATAATAAGAAAAGAAATTGAAAATGACGCAAAATGAAAGATTAATTTGAAAAAGTATTTTAAAATTTCAATATGGAATTAAGATATTTTATTTAATTATACAATCACATTCTAAATAAATTATTCTGATATATTTCTTATACAATTCCTGTAGGATCTCTTATAGGATTATTATAGAATCTACAAGATATATTAGGATATATTAATAATTGAATTGGATAATCTTATTCTAATTTATACTAAAATCTTCTCTTTCGAAACTCGATAATACATAGTTAAATAAATCCTTTTATGGTAATTTTAATTTTCAAATTTTATGAAAAATATTCATAAATTACATAGACTTAACATGAAATGTTATATTTCTATGTCAGACAAAATATAATAATAAAAATATATTCGAAGACTAATTACTAATTAAAATCATAAAACTGCTGTTTGCAAAATTCTGCAAGTCATATACTGATAATTGGTATTAAAAATATACATTTTCAACAAATAAACTAATAAGTATAAAATTTAAAATTTTTAATATGGAAAACAAAAAGGTGATATAATAATAATACGATAATAATAAAGAGGTCATGTGTAATATCATAAATTACTTGCCTTTAATTATTTTAATAAAAAATAATTAAAAGTAGATAACGTTTTTAAATTATTAGTTATACTTGAAAATAAAAACAATCAATTGTCATATAAATGTATGTCTTAAATATTTTGTTATAATATTTCTATGGGAATAACAATATTGGAATTACAGGTTAAATATTAAATACAAAAAATATTAAGAAGTAATGTAAAATTTTGATAATTAATTTATAAATGTGATCCTTAAATAAAGATTATGATAGTTTATGATTTGAAAAAAATATTTCTACAGTTTGCATTTTTATTCAAATATATATTCGGATAGCAGCAATACTTCTTTAATCGTGTATGCTCTCTCTCTCTCTCTCTCTCTCTCTCTCTTTACATCTCACGAATACTGACGTGCGCGCACATACACGTGCATTCAACGGCAGTCTATCTGTCTTTTTACATAATTTATACATACAACTTATCCCGGCCATGTCACTACTTGATAGTGCCTCAAGGCTCATAACTGGCACGGTCAAGTATCTCCTTACAAATTAATTACATTGCTTCATCTATCTTTTTATATTATGTAATGTACATAAATCCAAGCTCTTGGCAAACATGCATTTTAAAGCTCGACTCGATGAAAAAGAAAGAAAACATCATTTTCCTTAGATTATTCGATGGTTCTCATATTTCCAACTATGTCAGCATTCTCTTCAGTTTCTTATGTGCATAGGATAGCCTTATGTAGGTGTATGACCTGCTCACTGTTATATACCAACTAAAATCGACTGAGTTACTAGCCGTGGTAAATGAGTGAATGGGGGAAGGGAACCTTATCCGATCATAATTACCACGGATTTATTACGGTTAGCTACCTTCAGCCGATATAAATATTCGTGTGCGTCGGTTATTAAGAGGTATTGTTGGAATATAAAACTATTATGTTTGATTAGAAACTTTGAAAATTCGATAGAATCAGAGAGTTGTGTTTAGCGAGGATATAATACATGGAACAATGTGAAAACTTTATTATACGGTAATTTTTGAAAATAAGTAAGTTAAAGGTAATTTTATATGAAATTTTATATGAACATATTTGCTTTTATTTACAACGAGTTTCATGTTGCAAGTGATTTAATTAAATTACTTAATTAACAATTAAAGTTATAGTTAATAGTTATGTCTATATATATAGTCCAATGAAAAATCTTGATTACATGACATTTCTATATTATTCTGCTGCTTGTTGTTACATAATTTAAAATTGAACAATATTTAAATTTTTTTAAAAAAACTTTTGTATTCATTGAAATCTAGGTATTCACTGAAATATAAAATGAATAATAAAACATTTCAATAGCTTTATTTTATAACATCTATAGCTATATTATATATATTTTTTTATTTACTTATAGTTATATTTATAAAGTTATGCGTGTTAATATTTATACTATTCGTATTGTTTTAAATTGATTCAATTGAAAATGAATAATATAATTGTTATACTTATAAGAAATTTAAGAAATAATCTTTAAAATTACTAATGAGAATTTAAAAATTTCAAGCAAGTATAAAAATAGCTTAATTATTGTATTAGTTCAAAGCTTTTACAAATATCAGTATATAATCAAATTAATGGAGACTCCAATAAATAAATACAAAAGCACTTACCTGCTATAAATTTTCAAGTTTCAATGCAAATAATTTATCGATTATTGCATAAAATGCATTAGCTACAAATTTATTTTACGATAATTTCAAAAGTTGGTAGAGTTAGCGGCAGTGACGATGCCATGAATATAAACCATATATCTAAGTTTCCTTCCGAACTATTAAGAAAAAAAGAAAGTGCATGAAGTTTGCTTCTTTCGGTATATGGTTTTACGTAATGGAAGCAATTTTTTCTATTTAATTTTATGTTTACTTCTTCCCTAGTTTTCGCTGTATTATACTCGAAGCATATATAGAGATACATATAGGATAATTGATCTATGTGTTTATATATATATAGTTCCATCAACTTGTCGAAGAATAATGTCTAATGATCTACGCACTGTTGTTATCTGGACGCACAAAAATATAGATCAGCGTTACAAAACGTAAAACTTTTCTTTTCTTATCCCTTATACCTTAAAATGGAGATTACATAAGGCATGCATATCCATAAAGACGAACCTTAAAGAATTCGCGATTAGAATTCTCGCAATGGAGATTTTGCATCGTAAAAACAAAAAGTAAATAACACCGTTTGAATGGAAAATATGAGTCTCGGATAAATGACAATAAATTCGAAGCGTTAACCAAAGAGTAAGAGAGCGAATAAAAAAATATATAGAAATAAAACTCAATATCAAGAAGCTGATGGGACAGGAGGATTTTTCACTGACAAGATAGGCAGACTCCTTTCCATATATTATACTTTATGTCGGCATATCTTTCTTTACTATATAGGATCTGTCGTTTTCATAACATTTTAACTCTCTTCTTCTTCTTCTTCTTCTTCTTCTTCTTCTTCTTCTTCACAGTTCCGTATATATTTTACAGATAGAAAAGTGAAACAACTTTAATGTTATTTTACGCATTACGTACGTAATATAAATATTTACTAGAAACTAGAAAGAGGACGGAAATTGACATGTTATATAGAATTAATTTTTTTGTTTTTCAATACATCTTCTTTACTTAAAATTCCAATATGCTGTATTTAGTCATAAGCTAATATGTTTTAATCTTAATATATTCTAATACTAATAAATATGCCTAGCTATTGTTTACATATTATTATGTTTCTGTTTTATTATTCACTTTGTTAATAATTATTAGAAAAGACAAAATGTTTTTATATGAACAGTCAAATAAATCTAATTGTTTGTCTTCAATTTTAATTTTAAATTAACAAGCTTGTCAATATCTAATAAAATTTATTTGTATAATGTTGTGTTAAATAGAATTTTTAAATACGCTACTAAAATATTGGACGATTTCTAACTAAATACATTGCTCGTTTTAATACAAGTCCATCCAAATAATTTTCATTACTTCCTATATAAAAATTTAAATAAATTAAAAATATCTTGAATTTATCAATAAGTCGCTAAAATAAAACCTCGATTATAGTCGGCTAAAAACAAATTCTTAGAAATTTTAAAAAATAACCAAGTTCATACGTAATTTATACATGTGTATCAGAAATACATTAACATCAATTTTATAACGAAAAAAAAAATAAAAAATTATGACTAAAATTAGTACTTCTATTCATAATTTCATTATATTTTTTGTAACTAATATTAGATAAATTTTCATTAAATTTTAAACATTTATATATGGCAAATGTTATCATTATTTCTAATTTATTATCACAAAATACAAATTTTGACGTGCAATAAGAAAAGTTATTCTTTTTTAATCATAGGTTTCATAATTTTATAATTTAATGTCATAAATTAATTATCTAATTAAAAAATATTTTTATATTTATAATATCATATTCAATACAGATACAATATCTCGTGCAATTACAGACAGATTTTACATTATAAATGCATATATAATTCAACATTATTTAAATTTTTCTTATTTGAAATAGTTTTTGGAATAAATTCGAGTTTGTAATCATACTTTCATTAAAAATGTTATTTACAAAATTCGCCCATTAAATATAGTAGAATTGAAAATGTTTGCGAAACTATTTTTTCCCTAAATTTAATGGAAATTAATCTTCAAATTAAAGTAAAGCGATAATATTAAAAAAAATATATATATATATATATATAGTTCTAATATTTAAAAGCCTTATAAAGCTAAAGAATTATATGCTGAAAAAACTCAAGTGAAAGGTAATAATACTCTTGACGAGAAAAATTACGAATAAATTTTTTTGTTGCTAATGTAAAAATTTTATATTATTATCATGATTTTTGAACAGTAACTACAGTAAATTTAAAATAAATCGTAGTTGTTATTGTAGTTGAACCAGCGCACATGTTTACGAATAATAAAATATGAATTAGAATTTAGTAGTTCCATTGAAAAAGAACGTTATATTAAAATGAAATATAAGTATTTGAAAGCTCAGCGCTTTAAAAGAATACTAGTCTTCTATATTTTTTCATGTGTCTAGAATATTACGGCATACTTTATTTCATTATATACTTCTTTATGGATATATACGACAATTTATAATAATATTAAAAAAAATTAAAATTAAATTTCAATACAACGGTAAAAAATTTAATTTTTTATAATATGTTTTGATATTACAATACGTTATTAAATTTTGTACTATAATACGTTTTCAAATGATCCCCATAACTTAGGAAATAAATTTTTTATCAGTTTTTGATTTTCTTTACAACAAATGGAATAAAGACCAACAATAGGAACAAATATGTTTAATATTAATATTTCTTGTTATTGCGCCAAAACATATTTTTCAATAACTGTTCTTTGTTACAAATGAACATTCACGTGAAAAATAATATAGATTTATATCATAGTGAAATTATATTCTAATTCGTAATTAGATTTCATATTCGAAACTTTATATTTCCTAGAATTTATATAATATAAATATGCAATCTAATTTTTTTTATTTATTATTGTATTATGAGTTTATTGTCATCTTCGTATTCCCTTCTCTCTCTCTCTCTCTCTCTCTCTCTCTCTCTCTCTCATATTTCCATTCTTTTTATTTCATTCAACTGTTTTGCCCTTTTTCTGTTAAATATAATAGGAATAAAAAACGATTTAAACGTGTGCAATTAATTGATTTTTTCATTTATATTTACTGATATTTAAATTTCTGCCAAAGTCAGCAATTATATGAGTACTTATAATGATCAGAGGCCAATGGAATTTCTGCATATATATTATAAATATAAAGTTTTTACAATACCGTCGAGTTGTAAGCAATTATTGCATTTTGGTTATAGTTGGCTATCGATCGTTCACCCGCTTGCTCTTGATAACTTACTGTAGTTAATAGAGGATAGATATACTCCCAGGAGCCATGAACTACCAACTATGTTTCCTTTTGCTCGTCCTTTAATTTTCTATCTTTTTCCTACAAATTGATTTCATTAGTTTAATATACATATATATGCATATACGTGTGTGGGAATGGATATTGAAAAATATTATTCATTATTTATTGATAATACGCTGTTTTAAAACATTTTTAAAAATGATGTAACCGTAAACATAATATTATTTAATTAATTTTATATACAATAAGAACTATTTTAAAATAATAATGATATAATGATTTACCTTCGTACAATAATTATGAAACTTTATTGTATGTAATAAATAATTAAAAAATTTACAATAAAAAAAAAATTTGTGTATCACTTTGTAAAATAGTATACTATGATTTTTATTATTTATTTTTTATTTTTTATAAAAACTATATTTTTAGATTTATAGGACTAAAAATTTCTTGGTATTATCGTATTGCATATTTACTTAAAAACTATATTCTCCAATTTATATTTATTTATATACACCATACTTTTTGGATATAAAATTTATAGATAATAAAATAATTTTGTTATTCTATTTATATTTAAAAAAAATTTTTTTATTATAATTTTGTTATCAGTTGCCGACTGACATAAGCAAATATTAACATACTTTAATATACTTGTCATTTCACCTTTGAAGCTAATTTATTAAAAGTAAAATTTAAACTTACATAATCAAAAATTTCAAAAACCATTTTTTAATTATTTTAATTATTTTGTTATAAAATCATTTGCCTTTTTGAAAGTTTATACACATTCTCTCGTTAGAAATGCATGAACCTTATAAATATTATAAATTACAAAAGTATAATAAAATATTTATAATCGAATCCTTTTGCTAGTCATATTTCATGAAAAAACAATACTTGCCTGTCATAAAATAAATTTTATTATTCAATTAAACTCTAATTATTAATCAAATAAATGATTAAATCAAACATATGGTGAAAGCGTTTTGTAGCTAAATATTACCAGGCATATCAACAATGTAGGTACAGGATCAGAAAAAATAATCAAAATTTTTGGTTACGAGATAAAGAGGATAAGGTAATATTCTTATGTTCAAGTTATCATTCTAGTTTTTTAATACTCACTCTATAATGATAGTGACTGAGCTAAAAAGTACATGTAAATGTAAATTATACTTAATTGCCTTTGCCAAAAACATACAGTTTCTGATCACAATACTGATTTCAATTGTCTTTGAAATAATTTGATGAAGTATAGATTGTTAAGAAAACTATATTACATTTACGCGGTTAACAATTACCGATATGTTTTAATAAGAAAATTTACTATACATGTATCATATATGTTATAATGAAATATTACGGTAAGCCCTATAATTATAAGTTAAAAAAATATTTTTAAAAAAATTTTGTATTTAAATGAATGAATTTACTTTAGACATATATATAATGCACTTGGATTCAACAAGTGGATTGATTCATAATTATCAAAAAGTTTATTATTTATATGAAATTTTGAATCAAGTCTCTATTGTGTATCAAATAATAATAAATTTAAAATGTAATTTTATTAAGTTTTTTATACTAACTCGAATATATTTACAATATCTCAATGTTATATAGTTAACTTAGATAATTAAATATATATATATATATATATATATATATATATATATGTGTGTGTGCATGTACAGGCATGTATTCATGTCTACAGATTATTATTCATTCTGCATAATTGCTTCTCTCGCGTATACATAAATCAACTATATTCAACTCATTTATATATAAATGTATGTATTTATTTCTTTTTAATTTTATATATTCTTTTTTTTTTTTTTGATATTATAACAATTTGAAATCTATGAGAATAAAAATCGAATAATAAAAGTAATAATTTAAATGCTGTAAATTTCAAATAATAAATAAAAATAATGAAATGATTATAAATATGTTATTCAATAGAAAACACTAATATTCAACGTTTCCGTATACTAACGACAACTGATTCTCTAATTAAAAATAGATAATTTATGTATAAGTATAAATCAATGAACTCCCATCAATTCTATTACATAATTTATATAGCGAATTTCAATTTTGTTATATATTAAACACTTTTGTGTCTTTAATTTCATATTTAACATTAATATATTTAAATTTAATTTTATATTTAATATGTAATTGTCATATATTTAATTTATGTAGTTAATTTTATGTTACGATCATGTCATGAGAATAACAAAGAATTATATAGCTTCGAAAAAATGATTGATTGTTCTTTTGACAAGGCATCACGACAAAATGATAGGTAACATTTTCAATCGTCAGCGTTTTTTTAATTTAACTTTTTAATTTAATTAAATACAAATAATTTTTATATTTTTATAAACTGTTTTTGAGAATTGAAATGTTTCTGGAAAATGCGAATGAAGGTAATAAATTTATAAATAATAGTGTCAAGATAAAAGCCTAGCCATGTTATTAGAAAATAAATAATATTTTGTTTTATAATAAATTAGTTGAATGTAGAATTTGATTTAATTTGTAGATATTTGATATAATTTTTCATTAACTATTGTGATAATTTTATATTATTTTCTGTAATTAACATAATTATTTAAAATTTTAATGTAAGTACTAAAATACGGTATAATGTTATTATAGATTATCATTCGAAATTTTTGTTTTAATTAATTTTTTTAAAATCCATAATAATTCATGATAAACACACATGTGTATTTTTAATATGCTCCATTTGTTATTTAACATAACAATTTATCAATCAAATTAATTTTTATATTTAATACAATAGTAATTTTCATAAATTTATAATACAACGCTATGCTATAGTAATTATAGTTTTTCTTGTATCCACGAGTAATAAAATTTTTAACGTTAAAAATGCATTTAAAAAGCATAATTAATATAGTCTGTATTTTCTTTGCAAATTAATGATTTGCCTCAAAATATTTTGGAAAACATTTGTAAAAACATTAATTTGGTTTACGTAATCCATAACTAATGTATAACTAATGCACAAAATCAAATATAATCAGAAAAACATATTTTCATATTCATATTCATAATTCATATTGATTAATTCTGTATTATTTAAATAACTGATTTATTTGCGTATATCAAAGACTTTTCATTACCATTCAGTACCACCTGTAAGTATTACCTTTATTAACTTACTAAATATGAAATTAATTCCTATTTCTGTTCTTATTTAATAATATATATATATATATATATATATATATATATATATATATAATTTTGAATATTTATCCATAGAGAAATTGAAAATGAATAATTTTGTTTAACAACTCGAAATAATACTAAACTGTAAAATGAACAAATGTGTTTATATATAATTATATATTTTAATATTTATTATTACGTGAAATAGAAAAATTTTGCTTCTAAATTATTCTATTGATTTTATTGATCTTCTATTGATACATAATAGAAATTTTTTATTCTCAAATATTCAATTTATTAATTTTATATTTAATCTATAATAATATTTAATTCTTAATAGATACAAATTTACGTTTGAAATATTTTAAACTCATTTTCATTTAATGCAATTTAATTGTAATTCAGCCGTATTAACGTCAATGTAATCAAATCTTAATGTGCTCATGGATTCCTGTAATAATAAAGTGCAAAATTGAAATTGTTAAAATTTTATTTTCATCTACCAATAATAATTTTCTATATTTAAAAATAAATTGAATAATTAAATATTGACATCTGTACAGTATAAATATAAAACACCAATGTTTCCCAATGTATTTTAATTTAATATTGAGTTCTAAGTATCGTTTATATTTAACTAATAGTGCAAAATTCCTATCATAAATTTATATATTGAATATAGAAGATATTGAATTTATGGAAAAATTGAAAATATTTTCTTTCTATAATAAGATTTAATTTTTTAAATTGTAAGTATTTTAAGAATGAAAATATAAAGAAAGCCCAGTTAATTTAGCTAGTAATATTTAAACAAACAAAAAAAAAAACAAAAACAAAACCAAAAAAAAAACCAATTATAAGCAATAAAATATTTTTTTATTACTTTTTTAAAGAAATACTATCATATTAATTCAAACATTTCAAAATCATTGATGTAGTTGCATATGTATATACTAATAATTAGGATTATATTATGAATGACATTAATTTGCATTTGCATATTCTTTCAAGAAACAAATATTAAATTATGTACAATTTGCGATACCAACTTCATATGTTATATACTTTAAGCGAATATCGTAAGATTCTCGAAGAGTTTAACTTCATGGCATTGATAATAAGTAATAATTTTAAATAATTATAAACGTCTTAATAGATAAACAAATAAATTATAGCTAACACTTAGCCATTACTACATTAGATTATATTGCTCGTTAATATAAGAAAAGAATTAACAAAAAATACATTATCAGTCTTTAAAATGGTATCCGCAAAAAGAAGGCAATTAATGTGTATTTATTTGTTTACAGGAACGTCAGAAGGTGGTCGTAAATACCCAGTGCTTGTGTTCATTCATGGAGAAAGCTTCGACTGGGGAAGCGGTAACATGTATGATGGTTCTATTCTCGCTAGTTATGCCGACCAAGTTGTTATTACTCTAAATTATCGATTGGGCATACTTGGTTTTCTCAACGCCAATGTCTCACCCCACACCAAAGCCCGGGTGGCAAATTATGGCCTAATGGATCAGATCGCCGCGCTTCACTGGATCCAACAAAATATTGAATACTTTGGCGGTGATCCGAGCAACGTGACTCTCATGGGTCAAGGAACGGGTGCAGCTTGTGTCAACTTCCTTGCCATTAGTCCTACGGTTATGCCTGGTAAGAGATAGAGCAGTTTCATTTGTCCATTTGGATGAGAAAAGTCTCTATACGCGTGATCTTGTTGAAAAAGTTATTAAAAACCTTGCTGAAGATATTGTATAAAGCTCATGAATGTAGAAAATTGTCCATTATGAGACGTGGCTTTTCTCATTTAAATAACATTTTAAATAGTATAAATGATTAAGAATTTCAATGATTAATAAAATGAAATTACTTTCATTATATATATATATATATATATATATATATATATATATATATGATTTCACAAGCGTCTTCTCCACATATTTTTAGGATAAAAGAGATTTAGGATAAAATTTCTGATAAAAGACTTTATATTTCATACCTTCATAAATTAATTAATATTCTTTTAATACTTAATATGTAATCCGAAATAATTGATAATATTTTAATTATCTTTTTTTTTTAATTATATACTACAATTATGTATTATAGTTGTAATTATAAATAAAATTTTATTATAGCTAATTGATAAGAACAAATTATTTATAATTTTTGTGTAAATTAAAATACCACATATTTCGATTCATATGGATTCTCTTTCTTGCATTCATAAAGCTTCTTTTAAAAAAAGAGAAAAATGTATGACTTAAAAAGTAGAACATAAAAGAATCTATTAATATTAGTAATTAATATTATTTTTATAATATTTGCGTTTACTATTGGAACTTTTATTTATTTATTTATTATGTGATTTGCGCTCACTATTAAAATAATTAAATATTAAAATAAATATTAAAATCTTTAACACTATAGTTACAGAAAAATTAATCATCCTAGCGGGCAGGATGTTAAAATACAATAAATCAAATTTAAACGAAATAATATGAAATTATAAGTTATTGACAATTCTTTTGGTTTTTTTTTTCAATTAAAATTCAAAATTATTGGAAAATCAATTGTCACCAATATTTCATTGAAATTATACATTTATAATGAACTTTTTAGTGCGGAAAAATGATCTCTCTATTTACCACAATTAATTAACCAATTTTTCTACTTCTTTAATGTAATAATACGGTAGCTGTTTACTAATAAATGTAACAATTAAATCAGTTCAAACTTCTTGAAAACTGGAAAAGAAACTTTGATGAAATAAATAATCTGAAATATTTCTTCTTTTTTTTTTTTTTTTTAAATATACGACGTTACTTTGTTACATTTTCTAGAATTCTCTTTTCCAATGTAATATTAAATGCTAAAATATTTGCAAATAAATAATTGTTTGTAATCAAATATACATTTATCGTCTAAATAAGCAATGAAAAGCATAAAAGTCACATTGAATTTTAACCCTTAGCGACCATTTTCTTTTAATTTCCATTCGTAAGAATTAACGTTCTGTCGTTCATTTTGTAATTTATGATATATTTTCGAATATAAGGAACTTTAAAACGATCATTTATGCGCACAAAACGTGTATAATTTATTTTAATTATTCTTTTATTTGATTAGTGCTTTTTTTATTGCGCATCTCTATTAAACTTTTTAAATAATATTAATCACTCAACAAAATAAAATGATTCTTATTTTATCTAATATATCAATATACTATACCAATCATAGCAATGAAACATATTGAATAATGTGCATTTTAAAGAATCTTCAATTTTGCCAACTTGTTTTTACAATAATGTGGGTGTAGAAATGAAAGACAAAAATGTTTTTGGCTTATTGATTTCGCTATGCACTTGATCAGCGCTGATACATCGATGAGCGGGGCCAAAGAAAATGAAGGCAATATTAAATTTCAAAAATAATAATGTTCATGTCAGTTCACTAGAATAGTCGTAACTCGATTTATTATTATATTAGAAGAATTTCTACCATAACGCTAATTCGCGTAACCTTGATATTGTATCGAATGTGTTAGATACTAAGATATAACACAATTTTTGTAAATTCATAAATCAAAGAGTTTTTGAAATATTTCAGAAAATATAACCTTTTTATACATTTTTCATTTTTATGTTAAAATAAATAATAATTTTTTTGTCTTTTTATCTTTACCTTTTATGTTTATATACACATTTGATATTCGGTATACCATAGTCGATGTATATGGTAATGCATGTGATAAAAGTAAGAAAATCTTGGAATCATATATTATATGTATAGTTTGTTATATGTATAGTTTATGAAAATTTGAATAAATTACGAGGCTTAATTAACACAAAATATGTTGTCTCCTAATGATATTTATACTTTGTACTATGAAGCTCGAATTATAACAGTATTTTATTCCTTATTTATAAAATTAATGAATATAGAATTAAAGAAAGAAAACTAATGAAAAATCCATAATAATATACTTAATAACTATATACTTGAATACGATCGTATTAACAGATTTATATCTTTTGTATTAATTTCTCAAGTAAGATAATTTTATAATTCTTTGTCAATTCGCTTTTATATATTACGTAAAAGAAATGAAGTTTACGTACAAATTCTGTACGCAAATATATACTTAAAATTTCTTTCAGTAACTGCAATCATGAAAAATTTAAAATTATAAGCACCGACACAAATGAAGCGCTATACATAACTTAGAATAAGACCGAAATTTACGATGGGAAATAATAAATTGAAAAAGTTCATAAAGGTCTCCAGTAAATATAAAAAATATCATAAATAACTTTCATATAATTGAAGAGTTGATATTACTTCTCAATTAAACTTTTTCTCTCTTACTCTATCTTGCAATTGTTTTCTCTCATTTCACATTTAAATATAGGAATAAATACGAATGAGAATACTCATACTATAATTAATCTAACGGTAATTTAAATCATTTGTTTAAAACGTCAATATTATTATTCTTAATAATATTATTAGCCATCATTTATTTTATATATATATCACAATTTTGTTATTATCTTTTATATTCGCAACTGCTCGGAAAATAGTCTTTATCTGATCCTATCTAAACGTCTACAACAACAACAACAACAAATATATATATATATATATATATATATATAATAAATCTCATTAAATCGAAAACTTGCAAATTATTTTACTTTTCCAATCTTATTTGTCAATGGTATTTATGCACTTTCTTGGTGAAAAGTATTTCGATATTAAAACATAAAAGAAAATACTTCATGTTGGTTCATAAAGTATTTTGATTTTTAGTTTATTTTATCTAGTTATTTATTATTGATAATAAAAATCTAATAGAGAATCAATGCTTGGAGTATACTTATTATGTTTAACTGTTGTATATTTTAGATAAATAAACGTTAATATTTTTTTTATTACTAATATATATTACAGGTAATTTATTGCTTTGGTATATGTTATTTACAATATTTTTACTGTTTTAAAACGTCAAATAATGAAAAGACATAATGAAATTATGTATAATAAAATGTTTAATATAAAATATTTGCTATAAACTTTTATCTCTATGATAATTATATGTATATATATATATATATATATATATACATATATATATCATAGAGATAAAAGTTTATAGCAAATATTTTATATTAAATATTGTATGCTCATTTTATAGGACTATTTAAACGAGCGATCCTATTATCTGGAAGCGCTTTATCTTCTTGGGCTGTTGTTGACAATCCCGTTTTTTATGCTCTGAAATTGGCAAGAACATTAAATTGTTCGATACCCGAGGACTTATTCAAAGATCATGAACTTCTCGTTGATTGCTTAAGAGAAAGCAGCCTAGAGGCTCTACTGCAAGCCGATATAAAACCTCCTACCTTCCTCAGTGCTTTTGGGCCAAGCGTTGATGGAGTGGTGATTAAGCCTAATTTTCAAAAGGATTTGTTATCTTACCTCGGTCCAGAATTCCAAGGACTTGGGTAAGCTACATTAGTATTTACTATTAAGATTTCCATTATTGTATAATTCAAGTTTATATATGAATAGAATACATTTTTCATTTGCGACCTTCTTGATATTGAATTAAAATATCGTATGACGCGTATGTTACAATAACTTTGTAAAATGTATTATAAAAATATTGTAAAATTATTTACGTATAAATGGATTTTAGTATAATTTGATTCTCAAAATAAATTAAATGACAAATGTAATTTTTAAATTGAAATATGATTTCATTCAATATTAATAATAGCAACTTCATAATTTTTTTACGAATTATCAATGCATAAAATATAAAATTTCGTTCGAAAAATAATCTATACAAAGTGTGAAAACTTGGCAAATTTTATTTATATGTTAATATATTAACATTAATGAACATTGAGAATATATCGACTATAGTAAATGTAGAGGTCAAAGTGATTGTTATCAAACGATCGATAATAGCATAAATATCTTACTGATTTCCACACAAAACTTCAAGTTATTCGGTTAGTTTGTTTTGGCCTTTAGAAAGCAATAGAATGAATAGCCATGATGCATGCATGTCAGTTTTCATAATATAATACGTAGTGAAAGAAATATTTTACATAAAATAAATTGAAAGGAATTAATTTTATGTCGTTAACGACTTGGGAAAAGTTCGCCCTACTTAGCACAACTGCACGAGATTCATTCGTAATTGTATCCAGTGCGCGACATATTTAAATATTTAAATGCAGTCGTTAACTGTTAAATAACTGCCGTTTATGTTTTTTATGTACACATATGTATGTAGCTCATTAAAGTGTTAAAAATTGTAATTTAAATATTATATGAAATAAAACGGAATTTAATTCCATAGATATTATTGTCTACACTTATTTTTATCGGAGCAATTACTTTGTGAGTTAATGAACCCAACAAATATTTTTAAAAAGCCGAATCAAGTAGGAATTATCGAATGACCTTATAATAAACGATTGTAATAATAAACACGATTGGAATATTGTTAATACTAACGAATAATAGCTTTATGAAAATTTACTGTCTATATTCTCGCTATCAGATTATACGTAATAACGCAAAGTTTTGAATCATACTTATTTTATATTTGATATTTCCTTTTCAAAAATTCCATACAAAATCAAATAATTATAAATTCCTAATGATCAATTATTAATATAGGGTAAATTCGTCTAACCAAATTTCTTTTTCAAAACAATGCTTTCAGAATTTTGTCAAAAAAGACTGATCACGGTGACACCATTACCAGTAACAATAAGTACGATTTGTTATTTGGTGTAACAACGAGCGAGGCTCTTTGGCGATTTGCAGAAAGAGATGTTCAAAAGGGCTTCGAAGGTGAACGCAGAGATAAAATTATTAGAACCTACGTGAGGAATGCCTATACGTATCACCTTACAGAGATTTTTTATACAGTAAGTTTTTACGCCAAGATTGTTCATATTGATGCATTGACGATTGTCAGAGTTATGGTCAAAATTTATAATTATCAACGCTAGGAATTATTTTAAATAACAAAATAATTTAATATTAACAATTTAATATTCTCACTGAATAGCTTGATTTAAAAACTATAAGTAATAATGAGAAATAAACTTAAATATGATCAACACAGTTCAAATAATTCAGCAGTAAATTAATTTTAAAAATTTGGTATTGGATATTTATAATATGGATATTTGTCAGTAGAAACCTTTATTCAAGGTAATATTCAATTTTTAATCTACCTCATTACCATTGTTATTGTGATATATAATCTTGCTAATATTACTTAAATGCCACTTATTTCATTACGTTGTATTATATTCTCTGATCTTTCCAGATCGTTAATGAATACACAGATTGGGAACGAACAGTGCAGCATCCGGTAAACACGCGCGATGCCTGCGTTCAAGCATTAAGCGATGCCCAATTTGTTGCACCACTTGTGCAAACTGGCGATCTCTTTACTCTGCGACACGCTAAAAAGCCAAGTACGCTACATACGCTATTATCAGCTCATGATACGGAGAAAGATCAATCGCCGAGAATCTACTTTTATGTGTTTGATTATCAGACAAAGGATGGTGATTATCCTCAGGTTAGTATCATACGTAATGTAGCCTTACTTCCCGCATGTACTCATTTATTTCTATTATCCTACAATTTTACAACTAAAAGGTTCTGTTAATAATAATTTTTCCAATTATACGATAATGATTTTATTAAAAATGATATCAGCAATCAATTTATTTTACATATTACAAATGCTATTTCAAATTTAAGCAAAACTTTTCGAATTTGATCGTTCCATAAGAAAAAATCTATTGTTAAAGCTATAGAAATTATTTGTTTTTATTTTTATTTTTATTATTATTATTTTATTATTTTTTTTATTAAAATGACGAATTTGTGTGTATTATCATTTATTAAGTTAAATTTAATAAATATTTTCTTAATACATAGATAAGTAATAAACATACATAATGGAATAAGTAAAATTAAAAAATATCGATTAATACACACATAGAACTGGAAAAAAGAGTAATTTGTCGAAGGCAATAGGCTAATTTGTAATATAAACTCTAGTGTATTTCCTATGTCAATAATTATTTATATTCTGCTCATTCCTTTCTACTTTTCCTTTTTATGATTTTTGCATCTTACCTGCAAAACTTATGTATAATTAGAAAAATAATATACACTAAAAATAAATTAAGATATAATTCATTCAAGTAATTCAATCACCTTACAAGTGATTAAATTTTTTTTATTAGTTACAATTACATGTAATATTTATTTATGTCTATTTATATAATTAGATTATATATATATATATATATATATATATATACATATATATCGCTTGTGAGTGATTTATGATATTTATTTAGGAGTAATATTATAGATTTAAAATATATTAACTATATTAATAAATAATTTTGTTTTTAAGCATTTTTCGCTGTAAATTTATAATATACAGATTATAGAAGTTAAAAATACATTTGTATGAATACTTAACAAAGTATGAGAGTTCTCATTAAGTATAGTGCTAAAACTATACTAACAAATAATAAATAATGTAAAGACTTTCAAAATGTATATACTTAATTTTCAATGATTAAAATGAGAATCTATTTTCTCTCTGTCAACGCTATAATTCTTGATTTACTCGATATGAGAATCAATAGAATTATAAATAAACTATAAATATAAAATTAATGATATTAAATAGGTGCTTTCTTCATTATCTTCAATAATATCTTCTGGTAATTCTTCTATTATTGTGTAACTAAAAACTTAAATCCAAAGATTCAACTAAGCTCTTTATTAACCATGATTTTCACTAAAAGAAAAAAACGAAATATGACATGGAAGTAGAATATTTTTCAGTTCTACATTTTTTTTAGTTTTAAGGCTTTAGAATATCATTCTCTACACTAAAAAATATTAAATTGTTTAATCAGTAAAGCGTAGTATAGTTTAATTACTAAATAAATACTGAGAAATGTGAAGTAACACCTTAAATTGATAACAAAATATATCGATTCTGAAAATACAGCTCATCCTTATGTACAATTAGATCGTAAAAAATGTTGATAGAGAATAATTAGATAAAATACTTCAATAATTTTTATTTTTTCAAAAGGAAATAGTTTGACCGAAGTAATAAATGAAATAAAAAATCAATCGAACTACTTAGAGTAAGATGCATGTAACGTTTATATTGCTTTAAAAAAAGGAAATTTCAGTATAAAACTTACCGAAATTTTTTGTAGATCTTTATTAATAAAGTTATCTTCGATTGCGCAACTTAAAGTACTTAAATAGTCGTCTTTTTTTTTTCTTTTTTTTTTTGAACAACCGATCGAAGATTACAAGAATGAGAAACTGAAAGATTTTGATGACCGGACAATTTCTTCACACCTGGTTGCAATAAACTAATGCCGCATTGCGTCTTTTTGCAATTTCTCATATTCTGGCAGCAATTTCATTTAAGTAATTGAAATTTAATTACATATAAATAATGCACAAATTATATAAACGGATTTTTGCATGAATATGTAATTTTCAACAATTTATTTTTCTTATTTAACTTTTATGATGTAATTTCAAGAGGATGTAATCGCAATGTCAGCACTTGTTTTAGAAAGACACACTTCTCAAGTATAAATTTAATGAAAATTGTTATAAATTTATCTATTTAAATATAATACAAGATATTATAAAAAATTTTCCATTTTTTGATAATTTTTCTTTAAACTTAACATTTCATAAATTTACTATAATTCAAACAAAAATGTATGTTAATTAATAGTTGTTATACTAATGATATATAGAAATATTAGCCTACTTAATCAACTTAAGAAAGACGATAAAACTATGTTATGCAAAAATTAAATTCCTTAAATTTTTTATAATATAAATATGTTTTATTTAAGGATTAATTATAAAACTTTCTTAGTTTTTAACTTGAACATAAATTAAATGTTTAAAATAAGTTAAAAGTTATTAATTAAATATAGTTATTAAAATTCGTTTCTTTCGTTCATATAAATTGAAAGAATTAATAGATTACATTAAAATCAAACAATTTACAAAAAATTTTTTTTTACATATGTTAAGTTTTGATGTACAAAGAAAGCTTCCTTTAGAAATATCGTGTCCATACACAACAAAATTTGTTTTTCACTAATCCATCATAGAGGCTGTTTGAAAAAAGATGACAATAGTAATTGCTATAGAAAAATAAATTTTTAAATTTTGATTGGTGTAAAAACATTCGTTTTAGTTTTCGGTAAGAATATGAGAAATAATATAATATATAACAACATTAATATAGATGTAGGGGTTACTAACAAATGAAATTCTATGCGAAAATGCAGAATCCATCGCACCATAATATGTGATAACAATAAACTCTCTCTCTCTCTCTCTCTCTCACACACACACACACACACACACACACACACACACACACTCACTCACTTTCACAAACGATTATAAATGTATATATTTTCTCATTTAATCGTTTTTTGGCAACTTTTTTTCTTCTCCCTCATAAACACATCATCTTCACTATAAATGTATATCGGCAATAAGAATGCCGACCTAATGTCACGGCATTAAAATTTGTATTAAATTAATGTTATTAAATTCAATATTAAGATGGAAGATAAATTAAAACAATTTTAACAAAAAGTGGTTGGCACAGCATGACCAGCAGTAACTACATTATAACATATTTGACTTGGAAACAGTAATTTAGATTGTGTATTTTAGCTTACGGTAACAGGGTCGCGTAGAAAGTCTGCTCTGTTATCTTCTTGCTTCTATTGTTGAAGAGACTTATATTCTCACCTTTATATCTTCATGCATATCTCCCTCCCTCCCCCCTCTCTCCCTCACACCCCCTCTCACTCTCTCTCTCTCTCTCTCTCTCTCTCTCTATATATATATATATATATATATATATATATATATATATATATATATAAATATGTTTAATAATAAAAATATGTTTATTTGTATGGAAGATTTATTAATACAAAGTGGATTGACTTGCTCCCCATTGGAGGTTAAATAATAAGATAATTACGGGTTACTAATGTCAATGTACTGAGTTGACACAAAGTGTAGATATTAACGTATATACATAACTACGAAGCCACTAACAAGTGAAGAAGAATGAGATCAAAGAAGGCGCAATTGAAATTAATACTTCATCAGCATATTATTACAACCTAAATAATCCTCTATGTCATCTCTTCCCTTTGTCATTGCAAATTGTCATTTACATATACGCATTTTATTCGCTCTTATTATTGGGTAGATATTATTGCGTGTGATTCTTCGTGATAAATTACATAAAAAGTATCGATGGAGCAAATATTGGATTTCGAGGATCCAATATAACATACACGCACATACTTGGGCATACATTCACATACGTGTTATTTCAATTGAGCTTTGATTTTTATCTATAAATTTAATTGAGTCTTAAATAACATGTTAATTCTTATAAAATAATTGACATCTTATTATAATAAATTTAATATAACATAATAATAATAGTATATATATATATATATATATATATATATATATATATATATTGTAACGAATTTGTGCTAAAAAGTATAAAAATACTTATATGTATATATTAATATATTAATATATTTATATATTGTGTGTATGTGTGTGTTTCTGTGTGTTTGCATATATACTGATTAAAAGCAAAAATTAATTTACATAGCATTGAAATTTTTTTTAAATTATTTGCTTGGAACAAAGACGCGATGCTTTAAATCATCCTTTCAAGATGTAGAGCAAAATGACAAATAATGGTAACGAGGAAACTTGCCAGTCCTTTACGCAAACCCGCATAGTACGAAAAGTAAGTTTTACTACAGTCGTAGATGCCTGCGTATATAACTCCAAATACATTGTAGAATAAGATGATTTTGTATTGTATATCGTCGCCTTTGCTTAAGAATAGAAAAAGAAGTATAAAATATCTAAAGATTTATACTTTTACCTCCTTCTTCTAAAAATGCAAAAAAATCTATATTTTCTTTCTAGAATTTCTTACAATAAGAATTTAATATATTTTCTTACACGTAGTAAATACATCATTAATTAACATTGCAAATAAATAATAATGATAATAATAATAATAATAATCGCGCAGAATACACTTAGTTACCAAAAATTTTACAAAAATAAAACTCCATAATCATATATAATATACAATAAATTAAAAATTCTAATAAACTTTAAACTTTTTAACTTTTATAACCTCTCTTATATATTTTTTATATATCATTTATAAACATTTTCGTTAAAAATTATGATTTTCTGCGATAATAATTTTGATTTGCCAACTTCCACCAAAACCATAAAAATAGTAGAGTTACTTGAACGGGTTAAATGTTAGAGAGAAAAAACTTACCCAAAATATTCTTATATAGTAATTAAAAAATAATATAATACAAGTAAAAAAAGTAAATATATAATAGAAGTTTAAATACAACAAGAGAAAATCTATTAATACACGCGGGACTTCAATTTACGTAAATTTCAATTTGTTGTTATAATTTGACGATCGTAGTAATGAATGTGATAAAAGAGAAATTCAAAATAATGAAATGAGTTTATTTTTATATTAGAATGCAGCGAGTATTCAATCAGTGTTCACTAGTCGCGATGCATCCGATGTTTCTTAAACAGCGTTTACTGATTACTCTCGGTGGAATCTCCAGGTAAAATAACTTGGAGTAACTCAGTGATATTCGGTAGAAATCCGGGCGGATTTTCCCTGAAGTTTTTCCTTCTTAGCAATCCGATCTTTGAATTATCACACACTCTTCCGTTACGTGCCTCTTCTTATTCGGTATCTTCAACCCTATCGAATAACTCAATAATTAATCTATCCGCTGTCACTCTATTTACTTCTCCTATTTTTCTTTTACTTATATTTTCTGATGTTATCAGCTTATCTCTAATGTATTTCTAACGGACGATTAACCACTTATTCTATAATAATATTTAAAACGTGTAACTATAGATAGTAACTGTTAGTATGCACTACACGTGAAACTTTCAATAAAGGAATTGATAACCATAATATTTCATTTTTGCAATTAAATCATTTGTAACTATCGATATCTAAATGCCCTTTTTTCATCGAGTAATTCTTATACAATCATAGTACAAAATTAATTGCCACTGCAATGTCATGCTTGTAAGAATGCATACAGAATTTAATTCAATAATCACCGTAACGTATTTCTATATGCAATAAGCATATGATTTCGTGAAAATTTTTAAATTATTAAAAAAAAAATAATTTACTTTATAATAAAATTTACTTTAATTTAAATTGTTATATTTTATAATGCAATAAATTTATTGCATTATTTTTAAATATTTATCTCATTTATGAAATTTCTAATTATTTGTTTTTACACTCTCATTTTAAAGCTTAAATGTATTGAATTTTTTAAACAATATATAATATATTTTATTTATTAAAAAATTGCCTATCTATACGGACTAAGTAGGTCAAATTAACATAATGTAAACTAAGTAATAATGTCAATACGGCAGTCTGACTAAATTTGGCTGTTAAATATGTGTTAATACATTAAAATTTATATGGTAGTAGGCTGTCAGTGTTGTAATAATGCATATTAATAATTTCATTGCATTAGTAAATATGAATATTTCATCATCAGTCAATCAGCATGTGAACTTTATGAAATTTAGTCGTAATTTGTATGGCGATCTAGATAAACTAGAAAACAATATTAGTTAAGTAAGAAAATCGATATTTCTAAAGCGATATTGACTATCGCCAATATCAAGCCCATCGAAATCTATAACAAATTCCATTCCTCTCTACATTATAATTTGAGATACATACATTTACGAGGGTTCTCACCCCCTTGTGTGATCAAATGGCTTAGTTTCTCCATTATTACTCATTTAAAATAAGTTAAATAAATAGTCGAATAATATATTTTAAAAGCAATAAATCTACAGTCTTTTAATATCAGCTACTTCTAAATAACAAAAGCATATACAATTTTTTAATATATTTATAAACCGTAAATTTAAGTTGATAAATGCTTCAAGAAAGTAAAATACAAAATCCAAAAAAAAAATATAAAAATTTGTGTAGAAGTTTTTTAATTATAAAATAAAGATACATGTTCAGTTTAATTCGTATTAAATAGAATTAGATACTTTATAATATTGAATGGAGTGAATTCGTTCGTAACTAATACATAACTTCCAATTTAATAAATTTCGGATTTAATAAAAATTTTTTTAAACTCTCTGGACAATCGTAAAAAAATATTATGTATAATCGTATAGAACGATTTCCTATAAAAAAAATATAAGGCAGTAGATGGCAAAAATATTGAAATGGAAAAAACGATAAATTTTTAACTATGAAAAACTTTATGTTTAGATAAAATAAAATAAATAGAACACATTTAACTGTAATATAAGGGTATTTATTATATTAAAAAGATGTGAATGCTAACGTTATATTAAGAAAAAACGTTACATTAAAAAAAAAAAAAAAAAAATTGTGACGGTAACAATATAAGGTCTATTTATTCCCTAATATAAATATGTTTTCGTGTAAGTGAATTCGCTGTTCTTTTCTTTTATATATGTTTGAATTCTTTTATCAAACATTCAAAAAAAAAAAAGATGGTATTTTAGCAATGACCGCTATATTTTATTTTAAACTTGTTTAACCAAATTTTTGCCGATAGAAAGTTGAATAAACCAAGTTCAAGAAATGAATAAAGTTGTGTGATTCATATAAAGTCAATGAAGTGAAATAAAAGTAACTTAAAATTTTATGATTAAATAATGTGAAATAATAAATTGAGCATTAAAAATATATAAATATTCAAAATATTCATAATAAAATATGAAAAATTAACAAATAATTATTATTTGAAATCAATTAATATCTCCTCTAAGCCAATCGTTTGTCATTAACTTTATTCTTATGTATCATTATCATATTTATTATAGTACCATTGTTCGTTTAATCTTATCGTATATAATCTTATTATATTTAATAGAATTGATTATAATTATTGTTCAATGCTTACATAATATCATTGTCTTAAATGCTATCGATTATTAATGTTAGAAGTAATTTTTTCGACTATCATTTATATTTTAACAATCATCTAATATTAAATTATATGAAATAGGCTCAATTAATAAATTCTTGTACTAGATTGAAAACTAAATAAAATAATTATCATAATTTTTTTCAGTATCTTGATGGTCTTATTTAATAAAACTTTACAAAGAAGCAAATAAAAGAACTAAAATCAGTAAAATCAACAGAATGATGTATTATTAGATGGAAAGAAAATCGTTTATTAACTACTATTATTATAACAACAGAATAACAATAAAAATACAGAATATTGTTTAACTACGATAAAAAATTTAAGACACTTTTAATGTGAATCATAAATAGTTCCATGAATTTCTTCATACTGCTACCGACCAATCAACGAAAGCCGTAGGGTGATATAATTATTATTCGGTTAAAAGGGAATATATTTACTATTTGTATAAAATAAAATAAAATAAAAATAGAATTTTATATTCATTTACATATAATTGTTTTAAAATATTTTATAACTTGAAAGTAGTTATTAATATTATTATAAAAATAGGTTGTAAAATAAGTAATTTGACAAAATGAAAAACGTACTAAAGGTGCATCAATGACAATTATTAATATAATTCTTTAAAATCTAGCATAGATTTACTCTATTAATATAAATAATTACATTACAGTTTCACAAAAAGTAAATTCAATATATTTATGTTACGTTGGACGTTATAAGTATTAAAAATAACTATGTTGCGTTGAAATGAAATTGAAATAAGGCTTAAATACTCTACTAATCGCGAGTTAAAAATAAACAATGACGATAAATATTTTTTCACAAACGAAAGAAGAGAGGAGATTTATGAGCTTATACATAAATGGTTAAATAAATCAATTATAAAAGTATGTCTATACTATAAGGATAATTTCATTTCAATTAAAGCTTCTTTTATAATTCTACATATTATCATTGTGTGCGAACAAATACAATTATGTTCTACGACATTATTATTTTCTTTTATTGTGAGATATTTGATCCTCGATTTTATTTACACTATCACAATATATTTTAATGCTAAAAAAAAATATTTAAATTAAAAAAAAAAAAGTTTCACGTCCCTTTTGTAAGTAAAAGAAATAAAAATTGCAGAACAATAAAAGATCTAGTCTATAATAATAAAAGAAAGAGGAGAAAATGTAGGTACCAACACATAACAGTGCGGGAATTTTATTGTACGAAACTCGGTGATGTCAGTAAAAGCCTTTGAAAATATTCAGTTTTCAGTTTGCTCTTCTTTATAATTATTTTCTTTTTTTGTTATTAATTTGTTTGTGATTTTACGAAAGCCTTTTTTCTGTATAATTTATTTTTCTGTTTAACATTCAAAATTGCGGGTATGCTTAATGAGTGTTTTTTTTTCATTTTCCATTCAATTTTACAATATCTGTCATCCATTAAAAAATATCATCTTCATACTATCTTCGTATTTGAAAAAAAATTAAAAAAACATTTTCAAATATTTGAAATAAGTTACTTTAAGTACAATATGGAATTACAAATAAACTATAAGATAATAAAACTGTTTGATAAAATGTATGTTTAAATAATTGAAAAATATACATAATATAAACTTATTTGAGTTACTTTTATTAAAAAAGCCAATAATTTCTAATGAAAGAGACTAGAAAACTGTCCTAAAAAAATATCTTTTTTATTGCAATAATAAGTAATTTAACTTTTTAAATTGAAAATGTACGATTCTTTAATATATCAATAAAAATTTTTTTTTCCAATTTATCATTACTTATATATATATATATATATATATATATATATATAATAAGCTTATTCATTTTGTTAAACATGAACTATTATGTTGGTAAAATTATCATTTAATTTCATAATAAAACAGCATCCTAATTTTTAAATTGAATCACTTAGTTATAAGTGAAAATATATGTAAAATTCTTTCTAACATTACTGGATCATGTAAAAAGTTGAATAATGCAACTATAATACTTTCATTCACAGAGTCTACATATAAATTTCGATTAATCGTCGAGTTCTTAATTTTATCATTAAAATTTTATCCAGAAATTTGAAACACTAATATTTCATATATAGAAGAAATTTTAATGATATACAATATCACTTTAAAATGAATTTACGGACCCTTTTCTATCGAATAATCATACACATATATATCAACAATCAATATATGTAAGTGGAAAAATTTTTGAAAGACGTATATGATAAAAATTATCTTTAAGTAATATAATATTTAAAAATAATTTGTAATAAGCCAAAAAAAAAAAGACGAATTATATTGAATATTATCTTAATTTTATAGAACTAAAACTTATTTTAATTTTAATACTTAGGTATTTAAATTCTGTATAGAATTATATTTGTAACCGCAAAAAAATTTTCATAAAAATTCAGTTACAAAGTAATTCA
>NW_011948437.1:965281-1055281 GCF_000503995.2 Ceratosolen solmsi marchali
ATTCCTGCTTATTTTAAAGAGTCTTTCCTTTATCCTCTATGTTACTTTTTTTTTTTTTTAATTTTTTATTATCAATGAAACATTTAAATAACTCTATCGATTTCTTCCACGAACATCGATTAACTGACAATTTGTAATTAGTAATACATAGAACATCAAACCCTACTTATGCTTGTTAGTATAATTAATTTTCAACAAACAGAACTTGATTTTAAATTTAATGAGAAATTATAATATTCAGACAATAAAATTTTTTAAATTTTTTTGTAATTTCTAAAAGACCTAATTTTCTAATAAATATAAAATAAAATAATTTATTGTTATTTCTACATTATGAAAATAAAATAGTATATTGTTTTGAAAATTAATTGTTAAAATATCTTAATTAAAATATCGTAGTATTATTTTAAAATAGGAAAACATGATATTTTTAGTAAAAAAAAAATATTTTACGTTATTTTTTTATAATTCCATTTATAAATTTATCAAATTTTATGAGATGAAATTTTTTTAAAGACTACTTAACAAATTTTTTTTAATAAGCTACGTAGTAATGCAAATAAATTAGAGCAATTTTCTACTATTCAAATAATTTAAAAAATAATATAGAATGTTTTTTTATATAAAATACATTATAAGTACATAAAGTGTGAATATTGTTTTCAAAATCTAATTATTTTAAGCGTCATAAGTATACTGCAATTCTTTTTAACTTTATTAGATTTTTACTATTTTACTTTTATAAAGTTGATAATTATTTATTTACAAATAAATTAAATTAATGATAAATATTATTATTTCAAAGAAAATAAACTATAATCAAGCAATATAAAAGGTTTTAAAAATATTTCAGATATTCAATTCTAAATTATCTATGGTATTACATTACATTTAATTAAGTTCATAAAAAAAAATACAAAAATCAATTAATATAATAAAAATGAATTATATATATGTATATATATTCAAACGAGGAACATAATGATTATTATAATATAGAATAGTTTTATTTCTCTATAAAATATATATCATCTTAAATTCGATTGAGCAACTTCTAATATATAAAGATAATTATTATTCTAATAGTTATGAGATATTTCTAAAAGAATTAATTATTTAAATATTTTATGAATACACTAAAATATTTTGTTAAACTTAATAATAAAATTAAGTTATAGTTAGTTACATTTCTGCATTCGTAATATTTTATAAATAATATTTTCTTTAAATTATTTAAAAGTTCCATATTTATTACATAAATCATTATACTTGAAAATATTAATATTTTATTAATTTGTCAATGTTTATGAAAGAATTTTCAATATCAGAATGTTTTTATATAATTTTCAATACAATTTTATGTACATACATTCTGACAACTTGGTAAATAAATCTACTAGACTGTTAGTTTGTCTTATAATATAACACAAAAGGAAAATAGAATTCATGGTAGAGAGCAAAATGTTATAATTCCATTGTTATCTGTACAATAGAGTAAAATTAATTTGGTAATTTAAAGAAGTGATTTCGTAGTATTCAGGCTATGATGGTAAAAAAAAAAGAAAACAAACAAAAATAATACAAATATTTGAATAATCATTAAGCATGGTTAAATGGTTAATTAGTATCCTTATTTGTTACTCTACAGAAAATGGGTTCGGTACATGGCGAGGAATTGCCTTTCGTCTTCGGTGCTCCATTAGTCGATGGATTCGGACATTTTCCTCGGAATTACACAAGAGCGGAAGTTGCACTATCGCAGAGTATAATTCAGTACTTTGCCAATTTCGTAAAGACTGGGTAAGTTTATTTAAATACACGTTAATTCTCACTCGGTTTTTTTTTTAAACCCGTATGTATAAGTAACAAATTCAGTAACATTATTATAGAATATTACATATTACATAATACAGAATACAGAATACAACAATAATATATTGAATATAATAATATATAAAAATATTATAAATTTATTCCTTTTTTACAGATAGCGAATTATTGAAAATTAAATCTCTATACATTTTTTTATGTAATTTCCGATATACAAATTGAAATTATTTTGCCATAACTACTAATTGTTAT
Organism: Ceratosolen solmsi marchali; assembly: GCF_000503995.2. Taxonomy (NCBI): domain Eukaryota; kingdom Metazoa; phylum Arthropoda; class Insecta; order Hymenoptera; family Agaonidae; genus Ceratosolen; species Ceratosolen solmsi. The sequence continues at coordinate 967,364 of NW_011948437.1, forward strand.
ATATTATTAATGTTATTACTTTGATTAAATTTGAAAGTTTCATTGAATAAAATTTAACTGCTGATTTAATTTTAGAATTTTGCATTAAAACTCTATTTTTATTTAAGTAAATCTTCAAAATATAAAGTACTTAATACATATCTTAAAGTATTACTTTGATGTCATCGAAATGACGTGTTTTATAAATTATTTAAACAAAAAAACTCAATTTAATTAAAAATAGAATTAGTACACTGTATTTTGCATCTCATAATGCATATGAAATATTTATCAAGTTCAATTATGTTAAATTCCAGTTTTAATATCGTATAGTTAAACACGATATTTTTCAGTTATGCTTCGCAATTAATTATATTTACTTTAATAGTATTGACTTCCTAATAAGTGGAAGTTTATTAATGTTGTCGAAAATATAAATTATGTTTATTAAGTTTTTATTAATCTTCTATCTATTCATATATACTAGAATATATGAATATTACTAAATTTTCATTTTTGAATAAATAGAGTATCATAGAATAAAAATTATCTATATAATAATTAGTAATTGAAAATAACATAATAAATCGTAACTAAGTAGTAACCAACTAAATTGGTAATTAATAATTTAAAGCTATAGCCATAATTTATTGGCATTAAGTAAATGATTATATTAGATATTGTGTTTTACAAAATAAAAAAAAAAAATAGCTGTCAAAATATTGATTGAACCGTTTCAAATTTTAACTTAGCGATTTAAGATAAAACGATTAAAATTTAAAAACTTTATATATTTTAAATGTAAAACACTTATCATTGCAGTTATATAATTACTATATAATTAAGAATTTTGTTATCAAAATTAGTTATTGAATTGTATACACTTTATCTATTGATTATGTATTACGCATAAATAAATAAAAAATCTATAATATTTATTTTACAAGATTTATAAAAAAATGTAAAACTAACATTATATTTATTGATATTGAATGATATTGATTTTCAAAAATCTCTGTTAGTTTATAAATATTATGATATTATTATAATATTATATATGCTAGTTAATAATATAAATTTCATTTATAGTTTATATATTTTGTCAATACAATTAATTTCATAACTACTTTTTTTTTTTGTAAAAGCATAGCCAATAATGATATATCACTGTTTTTTCAATATAATAAAAACTACACAATTATTAATAATAAAAATATAAAATATGTCAAATAATTTTGATAGGCATTCTTATTTATCGGGTAACAAAATATTTAAAATTTATATTTCAACCTGAAAATATTAAAATTATATTTTAAACAGTCAGTTACCATTTTAAATTCTAATTTATAATTTTTTTTTTTTAACAAATTTAAAGATGTTACTTGAATTAAAATCTATCAAATGAATATTATTCAAATTCCGGAGAAGATATTACTCTAGTGCAGATATGTAAAAATTCTGCTGGTTAGTAACATTTATATAGGATTCATTATCAAAGAAATTCTCTAGTTGTAGAATAAATACGTGCATAGTGGAATATGATCAAATAAATGAAAAAGAAGAACAAGAATTTCATAGAAACAGTGCAAAGCTCCGCTTAAATTTGATGGTATTCGAGAGTGAATATATATATATATATATATATATATATATATATATATATATATAATAAATAAAATTTTTGCAACACTTTAAGATAAAAAATGTTATTTTTCTCTATGAAAGTTATATATATAAAAATTTTATTTTCCACAAATACATCCATAAAATATTGGAATATAACATAATACCGATAGTTTATATAGTTTTCAATAATATTTCAAATTTATGTTAATGCATGTGAATATTATTAAAATGCTTGAAAAAAAGATATTTACAATTAATTTAATTATTACAAATTAAATAATAGCAGCTTTTATTATAGCATTTATTTGTTGTATACATCTACAAGTCAGGGAACGAGCGATTAATTCAAAACCTATACGTTCGCAATTTATAATCTTCATCTTTATAGAATTATTTGATGTGTTTTATAAAAAGTTAATTTTCGAGAAACCATTCAAAATTATGACGGTTGAATTCAGCACACCGTTTGATAAATCCAATCCATTGTGTTTAATTCAGTTCTCTCAACATATTTTAGGAGGAGTAATGGAACATTTATTTCTTATAATCGAAGCAACGTAATAAATAAAAATTAGATCTACATTTTAGCACATGTTTTCATGCTTTGATCATATATATTTAATGAGTGTCCACATTTAATTAAATAACGAATTTTACCATCTACTCGTTCTTTCTTAAAGTATTTTAAAGTGCGAAATTAAATATCGATACATCTCTCATTACTTTCCAAATTACCTTTCTAAATTCTATAATTAGATAATGGTATTCTCTTGAAGTTATTGGGTACTATTTCGCAATCGAATACGATTAAGGTACTTTATTGTAAATTCCTCACTAAATAATAATGTAATATTCAGATAGCATATATATCGTATTTATATAATGCTGATTTCTATTTTTGGTTATGGTAAAATCTCATCCTCTATCATACAAAATAGTTTTTAATTTTTGGTTCTCGTAATATAACGTAATGTCTAATTGTCGTCTTACTTAAGCAATTATTTCATTAAGACTCTAGAGGCCCTAAGTTGCTTCTATCTAAAAAATACCAAAGAAATATATAGTACTTAAATAACGATTTGTAAAATCTAAATATTATAAAATTTCAGTATATATATCTTTTTATTCATTATTTTTCAAACAATCAACTACAAAAATTTAATTCCCGTTTATTAAAGAAATCAAATATTTATTTAAATAAATTATTATTTAACAGAAAGTTATATTATAAATAAACTGAAAATTTTATAATAGATTTATTATTAATATTTAATAACATTTTTAAATGTTTGAAATCAATCAATTTCTCTCGATTTAATATTAATTTATTTTATTTATTATAGATATTTATTAATTTAATAAAATTATATGCAATACACATATAAAATATTTACCATATAAAAGTCTGACATAAATTTAACATTAAAATTTATTGATTTTAATAATCAGATGTATTATTTACATATAAATAGAATCATTAATCCCGCAACAGTTAATTCAAATTTCTGGACATAAATATAATATTTAAAATACAAGAAAGATTGAAAAATATTAATATCATTTTTCTGAAAATATAACAGTATAAATCATAGATTAGAGTATAAAATAAATTATTCTTATAATATAAAATAATATAAAATATAATATAAAATATAATATAAAATAAATTATTCTTGCTGCAATATAACTATTATAACGGAATAATTATTTCAAATATGAAATTTTTAATGTAGGAATTAGTCTTTTTTATTCCAGATAATAATAAAGTATATTAAGTATGTGTGGTGAAATATAAATTCACAGTTAATTCATTCTGGACATATTAAAAAAATTATTAAAATCTTTTGAGCATACAGAATAGAATTTGAGGATAAAATTATTTTGATCAAAAATGCACACATACACGCACGCGTAAATATATATAGTACATCATGTGAAAATAAAATATATAGAAGTAAAAGATAAATAATGTAATTTTATTAAAAAATCAAATATATTTGAAAATAAAATTAATAATTTTTCTATGCGAGATTGAGAGTCATTCTTATATTCCACAACATGTATGAAAATAAAAAATTATTATTAAAATTAATCTCCATTTACTTTATAAATACTTAGTATTAATGAACAATATATTTATATTCATTTTCACATATTTGTACAAATTTGGAAATTTAAAAATTTATTTTATCATTGATATATTTACATTAATATTTATATTTATAATGATATTTATAGCTTTACATATGTTTCAATATGTGATTAATATATTAATATATTAAATATATATATATTTTTTTTATATTTATTAAATATATATATATATTTTTTTTTTTTTTTTTTTAATTATAGTTAATCAATTGGTATAGCAAATGATAACAAATTCATTAATTGTATAATAGTTATTAAAATGTGCGTTTATAAATTCTATGCTGATTCAGTAAACATAAATATATAGCTTTTAATATTATAATTGCTATTTATACTTTTTCTTACTTCCTTTAATACAGAATTAATTAATTATTCCTTTATATAATTTCATTCTACATGTACCATTATTATAATTGAATAATTGTGTACAATAATTAACTTAGTTAATCAATAATTAGTAATACAGATTAAATAGTCTGTCTGCATTGAAATAATGTAAAGCCATCTCTTATATTATTTATGTTAAGAAATAATTATATTTATGTAATTATATATCATCACTGATAAATGACATTAATTAGTATTAGTATTAGTTTTTAATAAATTTAAAAATTGAGGAAAAATAACATAATTGATTTATAATTTTTTATTATATTTTATGAGAAATTTATTAGAAAATTTATACTTTGTATATTAACTTACAAATAAAAGTTGAAAAATAAATGTCAAATCAAAACAGTAAAATAAAAGAATAAATTTTAGTTAAATAATAATTTTTTATTGACTTCTAAATATATTATTCTACTTTAATTCAATAACAAAAATAAAAGAAAAACTAAATATTATATGTAATGTAATCATTTATAATAATTTTATCGAATTAATGACATAATTTTTCTTCACATGGTTGCACGTTTCTTAACTCTTTTAAAAAATTATAATAAAAATATATTCAGTTATCTGCCAATGTACAATATTATTTTTATTTCATATATTTAATACAAATTATTTTCCAATAAACATTTTTATTTTCATTACTTTAACACATTTTTAAATGTAGGTGTATACATTCTTTACATGTATTTATTCGATTAAAATTAATGAAATTTATTTAAAAAAAAAAAAATAAAAAATAAAAAAATTTGAAAAATATAATAACACTGTTAATTTAGTATTCAGTTCATCTCGTTACATACCTATTCTAAAATATACAAAGGTTAGCCCAGTTTAATGTAGATTACTGTAGTCATTACTTGCAACTTCTTGTCAATCATACTCTATACGAATAACGATGTCTGTATTAGAAAAATAGCCAAACTGAATGATTTTGTGTTTGTGAAACAACATCGCTTGCCTACTGATTTTGTTGCTCATTTTGTACTCGTTAGTTTTGTACTTATTTTTGAACTATACAATACCTTGATAACACAGCCAGTGAATCCATGAAGTTAGCGATATAAAAAAACATATAATACAGTTAAAAGAAAGAAAATATTGACTTTCATGATTAAAAAAATAACAATGATAATGATAATGCTGAGTATAAATAAAGTATAATAAATCATTCATTTCTTTTAAACCTTTATAATAAAATAATAAATATGTTAAACATTATGATTATTTACTAATTGCTGTAGCAGTTGGTTGTCTCTTTATAAAAAGAGAATCAACAAATTATACATTATTTCAGAATTAAATAATTCCTTTAGATCAATCATCAACAGTTATATATAAATAATATAAATCTCCGTATTAAATGAATAACTCGTTTTCCTCTATCTCTCTGTTTGTCTATCTGTTTCTCTCTCTCACTCTCTCACTCTCTCACTCTCTCTCTCTCTCTCCTCAAATTTTATAACTATATATTTTCAAATGAAATGCAACGTTTATTAAAATACATGGCATTCATTCATCATTACTTTAATAATAACATTATTTGAAAATGAAAATATTATTAATAAATATAGTAAAAGAAATAGAAAATTTGATATAATGTTTTTGAGATTACACAAAAACCATAATAAAACTAATTTTTGTAAATAATCAAACAAATATGTTTGTTAATATATTTATTTATCTTAATTTTATTTAATGATTTTTTTTTGTTAATATTAACACACAATATTTACATTGATTAACTTTATTTATTAAATGAATTCGTTTGATAAATTAATATTTATTTTTAAGAACTGCGGCAGATCATATTAGTTTTCGCTTTTGCGAAATCAGCTTAATTAAAATGTTTAATTGTAATTTAGTTTTAAAGCTTTATCTTTTATAAATTGACCTATTTTATTTATAATACAGTAGTTCTCGTACATTAGAATAAAATTTTAATAAAATTCGTCAAACAAATCTTAAAATTCTAACTTTTTCAAATAATTTATAAAAGAAATTTGTAATTAAAAAGTTTTTTCGTTTTAAAAACTAGGTTTATTTTTATGTGAATTGATGACATTTCTGAGAATTAATTTACGTATAAGATTCTTGGATAATTATGTTCTTTGAAGTAAGAATATATTAGTTCAGAATGCAATAACATTATATTTAAGATTAGAATCTTTGGGGTTTAGCTCCAATATCATTTTATGAGAGAACTTTTAATTTTTATTGTAGTACTATTAGCCAACATTGGAATGTCAAGTTAAATTACTATTAGAATAAATTGCTTTTTATTATTTGTTAAGGATTCAAAAAATATCTTTAAACTTTGTTACAGTTGTATCATTTTATGAAAATCTTAGATAAATTTAAGCAAGACGTTAAGTCATTTAGAAAACTTCTATATTATTATCTGCCCATAACTATCGATTTACGATATTTTTATAATTTCAAATTTACATTCTTTCATTAGAAAAATGTCTTATAGAAACTAATGCATTGTATTTCTGCAGAACGTAGTAACTATTATATTTATTAACCTACTCTTAAGGCTGCTAAGCCTTCGACCGTCCGTCATCATTTAACGATAAATAGGGAAAACGTGAGATACGGGTAATTGGATAAAGTATAGGAATCTCGGGTCCATATCTCGTACTTTAGTCTGACTGACGCTAATTCCATATAGGTATAGGGCTAACTTTATATGAACTCCTGGCTTATTCTATCTTATTTTTCTATTTTCTTTTCATCTCGTTATTTTTATCTCTGCATTCTTCCATTATTTCTATGCCTTTTGTAATTTTTACTTTCTTTACTCTAGTTTCACTTATCTAACTTTGTTATTTCATTCTCTTCTTAGATTTTAATAACTAGCCGTGATTATCAAGATTAAAAACCGGCATTATTAATTTTTCGCTTTATTTCAATGATAGGATCAAATTATTTAATTTGTTATCATGCTATAGAACATAGTTATTGTTCAGCATTCAGCTACTGAATGGCAAAAATTTTCGATTTCATATATCGTGGCTCGTGACTTGAAGGGTTTCGACTTCGAGATTGTGATACGGACATTATCATTACGATCTTTATGATCAAGGCTATGATCAGCATCGATCCCACAGTTAATAAACGAATGTTGTATTTGAATGCAATTATTATGCTCACGAGGCTTTTCAATACATTTATACTCTTGTCAATTGATCGTTGTAATAAAATATAATATATCAGATACTAGCCAATTATTGTGAATCATGTGAAAGCAAATAATTTTTATTAAAAATTAAAATAATCATAAATTTTACATGAATTTTATTTTCGAAATCTTTAAATCTATAATAGTACTGTAACTGTAAATCTCTAGATTGTTTATATTCCAAATTGATACGTATATGGTCATAATAATATATACGGTTTCCATCAAAGTCAAAAACAGAGAAAACAAGCACTACTTTCATCTCGCCGAAGTAAATAGGCTGAAATTGATTGGTGCATTAATTTTTACTTTGCACAAATTCAATTCACTAATTAACCATTAGAAAACTAAATTAGCTTGTTTTCAAAAATGATTATTTTATAACTCTGCCTTGAATTTAGTTTCAATTTTTAATTAATTTTTATCCATGTATATTTACTGATACTTAAAAATTCCTTTTTATAAATAATATAATTACAAATAAAAAAATTTACAAGATTTTAAATTGAATAATATAAAAAAGTATTAAAACAGTTTTTCTTTTTCATTTAAAATTTGCGAATCCTTACTTTTGAAATTAAATGTATATGTGCATGCGCCTATGTGCATAATAATAAATTAAAATACATGGATATATTATAAATTAAATAGAGAACAAACTGTAATAAGAACTTGAGGGGTCATTTCTCACTTCTGTTAAACAAACTACCAAAATTAGTTTTATTAAATATTTTAAAAAGTTTTGTCTTAACAAATTGTTAGATGTTTAATTTAATTAAAATTAAAAATCATTGAAGTATGGTGTACAATAATTTTGTATGAGACATACAAACTAAGCATTTTGTTTTCGATTTGTTCCAAAGTAGTTTTAAAATTTACTAAAAAATTAATTTTATAATTCAACAGAATAATGAGATAGTACAATCAAGAGTTGAATGGATATTGAAAATGTAATAATTTATACTGTACTTTTTGTTACAAATTAGTATAAATAATTAATATAAAAAGGTGTATCAATAGTTAATATTAGAATCAATTAATTAACTTAATAAAAAATCGTATAGACTGTTTCCGAATAATATTTCAAAATTTCAGAAATCTGATCGGGAGTCAAACAATAAATTTCAAGTAACTAAAATAGCAATTGCCCCAATGACTCATTCAAATAAAAGAACTTTATCATTTTATCTGTTTGTCTCTCTTCCACTCACAAACGAATATGTATAGATTTTATCAGATTTTCCATCGCCCTTTCTATTCAATAACTCACATAATCAAACCTCGAATAAATAAATATAGGAGACCTCTGGTCAATCAAACTATTACGTTAATACCCAAAATATCTTTACTATATTTTTATGTTATTGATTATTAATGAATTATAATAATTATATGTTATTTATTATACATTAATTTATTACAAGATAGTAATTTATTTTTTATTACCGTGAATACACACAACCACGCGCGCGCGCGCGCTGTTATGAAAAGCAATTCAATTCAAATAATATTTATACGCATTTAAATACCTATAATAGACTTTATATAAAATACGTTTATAATATTAGCTCAACTAATTGTTAACTAAACGTTAAAATGGTACAATTCTTAATTCTACTAATTACTTATATATTTACTAAAATATCACCAATTGTTTTAATTAAAAATGTAATAAACTCAACGTTCAGTTAGACAAAAAAGTATATCTTTCTCTTGTAAAAATAATATTTAATTTTTTGAAAGCACTTCAATGAAAAGCCAAATTTCCAAATCTCTTTAAAAATCTCTTTCATTATACTTATTATCATATAAAAATATATATTTTAAACAGTGAAAATATATAAATTTACATATAAATTAAATAATGAATTTTTTTAAACATATTGTGTAAGAATATAACATTTTTTCTTTCAATAATTCTAAAACATTAAACTAATCCTATAAATGTATTAGAAAAATATTATATAATTCATAACATTTGTTAACAAAATATTCTTAATAATAAAAGTAAAAAATTCTCTCGTACATTTAATCAAGAGCTACAAAAACATGAGAACTGAAATATTATCATTGATACGTTATCTCAAGTTTTTGCAGATTCACTACAGTTATAAAAGTGCGTATATAGCACGATTATTTAACTAGGTATTTGACTTTTATAATTTCTAATTTTTATACGAGCAAGTATATTGCAAAGAAGAAATGACGATTGAAAAGCTTCCAAGCTACATTAAGTTTTTCATACCTTTTTTACACGTACTGAAATATCAATTCAATAATATATAATTGATTGAAACTATAATAAAATTGTTATACTTTTAAGTGAGTAAGTGTGTCAGTTTAAAAAAAAAAACTGTGAAGAATTAAAATTGAAAGTTTATAACATTATTAAGACTGTAATGAGCAACCACAGTAGTATATGTTATAATTTTAATTTAAAAAAGATATCATTATTACATTAAATATATGATTTAATTATAGAAATATATATAATATATATATTTAGATATAATATTTTAGAAATTTATCTACTAATTATAATTTCCGACAGATATATTTATATTTTACGTAGGTTAAAAAGACACGATTATAAGGATTTTTTGCGTGTCAAATTTCAATTTAAAAATTAAAATAAAATTTTTTATAAAATTGGCAGTTAGTAATAATTATTACAATTTAAATCGATAATTAATATAAAAGTGAAAATATCGAAAGATAAACAGATGAAAGTTTTAATTTTTTCAAATTTAGTACAAATATTCTATAATTCTTGTTAATATTGAAAATACTTTTCTTTCTGAAAACGAAATAATCATAAACCAAAAAAAAAAAAAAAAAAAAAAAAAAAAAAAAAAAAAGAAAACAAAAAAAGAAGAAAAAAATCTACAAATCAATATATAGTAAATTTGTAATATCTATGAAGGGAATATTGAATATCGAGTTAAAATTCCTGCGTAGTATGAGAACTATTTACGCTGCAACCGATATCTGTATTGCAACATTTAACTGTTTCACAATGATGACCAATGTCATAGCTCAATGTGACAATCGATGAGTCAAGTATATTTCAAATAATTGAGCCGCACTCTTCTTTAACATATCAATAATACAATAGCTCTCACCTATATACCTGCATCAACGAAAATACGAAAATGATGCATCGATAATACATTGAATATGAAATCGTCAACTATATACACGCGCACACACACACATATATATATATATATTTATTTATTTATTTATTTATTTATTTATTTATTTATTTATGAATAAATATATCATTCTTTTAATTAGCAATCAAAATTTTACCTCGGAGTAGCATGTATTCCCAAATTATATAAACTGCCACTAATGCATCGAAAGTGAGATACAAAAATCATTAAAAAGATTATATATATGAAATATAGTATTTTACAAAGAGTATGTAGTAGTGAGGAAGATATCTAAAATATTTTATTTTAACGAGAAGTCTTAATATATATATATCATTCTATAATGATATTATACATCATTCAGAAATTCAACTATTAATACATTGAATAAGTAGATAAATGAACTTCGCTAAAATTATTATCAAATTAACAAATTAGTTTGAATTAAGCCTGATTTATTGAACATAATCTGTGAATTTTGCAGTTATCGTATAATATGGTTGTACTGATTACATTAAAATCCATGCCAATTAAACAAAGCAGTTGATATAAAATGGAATAAAATAAATATTTAGCTTTAATACAATTAAACATAAAGCCAAGCATAAGATAATCATTATTTCGAAAATTATTAAAATGATTTAATAATCTTAGACAAAATTATATAAAACAGGGTATAGTAGGAATAAATAAAAAGTGTATAAGATGCTTATAAACAATATAAAATCTTACATTTATCTTAGTTCACATCACATTTCATATCTTATTAATGATGGCATTGGCACTGTTAAATAAATTTCATACAAAAAAAAGTTGCTATTCGCATAATAATCCACATTGAAAGTATTAAAACGATGAAACTGATATAGAATATCTGACAGATAAAAATATCGTGATTAAACGTTTAAACGATATTGGATGTATTATTACATAAATATTAAATTTAAAAGAACATATGACGGGGAAATTTATAGCGTTGTTGTTGATCGAGTCAGACGACAGTTTTAATACACCAATAAGGAACTTATATCAATTTCCCATAGAAAACATTTATTGATATCATAAAAACTTTCTGCAAACAAAGAATAATTATAATGGTGTAAAATGAATAATGAAACTAATCGAATTTCAAGATCGATAGATGCATCTCACTGTTATAAAATAGACATAAATTACTTATTCAAATATAAAATAAATAGCAAACTGAGATAATTGCCAGCTTATAAATATATCAATTTAATATAAAAGATATCAGTTTACAATAGTTTTAGAGAATTTATGTCATTCAATATATATATATATATATATATATATATATATATTTGCATTTTTGTTGAAACGAACTTTAATTCTAATAAAGGTATTTATTTATAATAAATTACTTTTATAAAGATGAAGTAAATTTCAGTTATATAATAGAAAAAGTAAAGAAATTAGGAACTGTGTATGCATTGAAGCACTTCAAAAGTCTGGTGCTAACTATATCCATATTTTAATAATTTTTCGTACAAAGGTGCATATAGTTAAATTATGTCTGACTATTTTTCAATTATGCGTACGCGCATAATATAATAAATTCTGATGAATCGTGTGCGTTTTTCCTCTTGAAACTTTCGACTTTATAAATATCTAATTTTTCATATTTAATTTTCTACCTAACAATGGTTAATCAAAGACAATCTTATTAAATTAATATATTTACTAATTAATTATTTAGGTATTAATATTTATTAGAGTAATTAATATAATAATATCAGTAGAAAACAATATTATAAAGAAAACAATTATGAATCGTTAATTCGAATACATAATTTATAGCAAGTGTCAGAGTTTTAGATTTCCAAAAACATAAATATATAAAGATACGTCTTTTCGAAAGAAGTATACTCCAATTAAATTTATTAAGTGTATTAGGTATACTCGAGTAAAGTACACTAATTTACTAATTTTGAATGAGACGAGGTCAAAATTGTTGTTAAAGCTGACATTTGTACATTTATGTGCTTTGTCACTTCGTTCGCATCAAAATTAGCATATATATTATCTGTAATAGACTCTTTAAACATTTTTTTGAAAGCATATTTATTTTATTTTGTAGTTAGTGAAAACCTTACTGAATAATAACATAAGCATTATCGATGGTACAAACGCACAAACTAAATTGTACATATCAATAATAACAAATTCCAATTCTTTCTAATTTATTTTCACTGAAGAAACTTTATTCTATTGTAAGCATGACAAATTGATAAATTATTATTAAAATTATGAAGCATCATTTAACGAACTAGATAAACTTTTAATAAATATCAAGTTATTATTTGAATATTAAATGTCTATTGACATTTTAAAATAATCATTACAAATTTACATTTTAATTTCATTACAAATTCTCTCATGAGATCTATCGCAAATGGTGATATAAATAATTACATTATTGATAAATTATTAAAAGTTATTAATAATCTATCATTATCCCCATTAACTTCAGCTAATATTTCGACAATTCGGTCACGGTGTTAATTAGAATATTTGCATGACCTGTCATACACGTTTAAGTTCAATCATTCAACGCCTAATATAATAACATCTGGTACTATGATTTTAATTAAAAATAATTCATCTCCGATACAATAGCTTTTAGGATATATGGATGATGTACATCCGAAAAGGATAACGTAATTCAAGTAATATCAATTCAAACTACCGATGGAATTTAGAATTCATATTGAAGAGGCTGAATTCGAAGGTCTACTTTTTATCAATAGATAATCATAAATAATTGATGTCATTTGATATATAAGGGTTAATAATATCTAATGACTGATCTAATAGAATATAACATTGACACATTAAACGCAATATTGAATAAATTGAATATAACATTGATATATATATATATATATATATATATATATATATATATACTTATGTATATACATATGTATATAATATAATTTTTATTATTAATATCAGTATATGATTAGTATTGATATATTTATATTTTAATACATTATTTTAAACGATATCTTTTTAATCTCCTAAAGAATGAGAATTTCATAAAAGTACATTTATAATTACATAATAATATGAATGTGATTGTATTTTAGCATATGAACAATAGGAAGATATATAATTATAAGAGATCATTATTTTCATCTTGGGTAACAAAATGTTGCTTGCTTCATTTAATAACTCAAATAGTGGATATTAAATCAAGCTACAAGCATTTCCGATTGTCTTATAAGCACGCAGAGCATACGCGTGCACGCGGGCACACATGCGCGTCTATTGACCAACGCACATGCGTACACACACAGGCGTATCTTCAGATTTATTTGTCCCATCGACTATGCGAAACTTGCAGCGACAGGAAACGGAGGTGTACATAAGTTTACATAACTTAGCACAGCTGGGATGCACTAAATTATGTGAGTATCGTGTCTCGCATGAACTCGCAACTTTTATGCAAAGTCCGGCTGTAGACTGAGGCTGTGGCTCTTGTAGCTCACTAGCTATATATATATATATATATATATATATATACCTTAGGAACATGCTATACGTAAACAGACAATAAGTAACGGGAGGCTTAAGCCCATAGACCGAGTGTCGACGTCTCAAACTATGGAGTGGAGCTCTGCCTTCTCGCGTTGACGTTCTTACCATTTCCATTGCACTCCAATTCGCCATTCTAATGTATTTGTATATAGACATAATGATAACAGTAAAGTAGTATGAATAGAAGCATTCACAAACATCCTCCTTATTCTTTATATTAACGTTTATCTTGTGCGCAACGTGTACATAACGATCCCTAATCTCTATTTTTATAATTATATGAAAACGACAGCACAAAAGTATGAATACAGTTTCTTTTAAGATTTTATCGAGGTTACTTAATATATTTTATTATACTATACTGCTGAGTGATTAAAAAAAAAAAAAGAATTAATATTATATCATTATTATCGATAACAATTTAAATTTCATATTATTTCTGTTACTGAATTATAATAAATTTAAATATATTTTCATTATGTTTTATCTAGTAATCCGAATTCAGCAGAACACTTCCATGGGAAAGATACACTTTTGTCTGCTAATCGAGAAAAGAGTCGATTTCGAAGCCTGACATGGGATCAATACGATCCTATACATCAAAAATATTTAGAAATTGGTATGAAACCTTATTTATATAATTAATGTATATATATATATATATATATATATATATATATATATATATATATATATATATATATATATATATATATATATATATATATATATATCTATATATATATATATATATATGTATATATATATATGTATGTATATATCCAACTTTTTTACATGCAAAAGAATTCTATACTATATGAAAGCAAATTAAGATTGATTCGTTAATTGCAAATATGATATATGCTATTCAATTATCTTAATAAAACTTGGTGAAACAATTATATTATTATTACAAAATAATAGTGTACTCTACACCAGAGCGTGGTTTTCAATTTATACACTCGATATATATTTTGGCTTAAACGTTCAATTAAAATATTTCAAATGGAGTTACTTAAACCTGACATATTTATTGCAAATAGTGGAAGCCGTATAAAAATACAGTTGGAATTGTAATTCTTTGGCTTCGAAGTTATTAATTTAAAATATCATATGAATTATAGTATTATGCATATGTCAATCATCTCTATTATTGTCATGTTAAACAATTTAAAAAGTTTTGAGTAGTGGTTCCAACGATTATTTGGTTATTCGTTATATCGTATATCTGATAAATAAAGTATAAAATGATATTTTTAAGGATCAATAATATCCACTGATAATGTATTTTAATAATATTAAATATAGCTACGGGTAATACATTTGGCACATGTGAATCTGTGTTCATTCTTTTGGTAATTTGTGCTTTCAATTATACCGATTCTCTTGTTTAAATTTGATTTCAAATATCCTATATTATATTATTTATTTATACTTCCTACAATACGATATTGATTAATTTGTACTTAATTTGTAATAAATATTCTTTATATTATGTTGAAACAATTTAATGATGCAATCAATTTGTATTATTTAGAATGAAATACCAATTAAAGTATATTAATAGGAAATGAAATAAAACTCTACAATCGTTGTAAATATTTCTTTGACTTTATTATGACATTTGTATCGAATACTAAATATGTTGAAAAATCCACTAATGTTGAATCTGAAACTAATGTACATTTATTTTCTTTATATATATAATATTTGAATATATATATATATATATATATATATATATATGAATTTAATGTTTAAAGTACACACTTTCTTGGTTTATTTTAAAATATAATGTTTATTTAAATTTATACAAGCCGCGTGAACAGTAAACATTTTATTACGATTGTAATTATATATTTTAATCATTTTAGAAATATTAACAATTTAGTAAAAAAGTTTAAATATTTCAAAAAATATCTTGTGAATTCATCATTTATACCTTACCGTTGAGTTTTCATATAATTCTTCATTTAACTTTCGACATTTTTCATTAATTTCTAGTTCATTTTTACTTAAAAAAAAAATATTTTAGCTTTCATAAACTTTTTAATTATTTATTCCTAACTTTTTAATTCCTTTCGCATCAGATTGATTATTATTTTTCACTATGGTGTGTTGAAAATTTTAACTTTACATCCAATGAGTTTGTTATAAGTTTGTTATAATAATGATTATTATATATTTATTCGTCTCTTCATATGTATGCGTCAACTTTCCTATTTACGAAGGCATTACGATCATATATTTATATTGGATTAGGATTAAAAAAAAGTACCAATATAACGTAACAATATTACTTTTGTTAATCCTAAATTAATTCTAAAAAATTATTCATTTCATATTGTCACTCAAAAATGAAGACAGTTTATGATGAAACTTACAGAACAAAGTTTCATTCGCTTTCAGTGTTCGGTGGAACATTAGAAATGAAAAATTCTGTACAGTTCAACTAACAGCAATTCCGATAATGTTCATTCTTTCGATTCTTTAGGTATGAAACCAAAGATGAAGAATCACTACAGAGCACATCAATTGTCTGTCTGGTTAAGACTAGTGCCAGAGCTGCATCGGGCAGGAATGGAGGATGTTGAACCACGGCATAACTTGTTCAGGGGTTACGCTGATCCGAACCTCTACGACGGCTTTGTAAGACCAGACCCCCTTAATAGACTCTCTAGTAGCGATTTCGAGCCCCTACATGCCCTCAGGAACATAACAACCGAGCCACCCACGACCACCGATTATACTATCACCACTTGCGTTAGTCTCATTCAAAGTACCAATGTACAAAATATCAATAACGCTAGCACTGATACACTTGCTAGTCTTGACGCTGCGGGGTGAGTATCCATACATTTATTCCGTTTTTTCTTTTCTTCGTTCGCTTAAATTTCAATTTATATTAAGATAATACTATTCGCTATCCGTAGAATTTGCACGACCGCAAATTTGCATTACCGCGATACTCAATATTTATATCTTTTCTATATAATGAACCATGCATTTTTAAATTGGCGATTATAAAAAAAAGGCATGCTGAGAGGGGCTTGAAGTATAAACGATTAAATCAATTTGAAACAATAATGCATTAAACAAACGATGATATGTCTTAAATACTTCCTCTGATATAATGAGAGAAAAAAAAATTACGTATATTATTTGGATAAACGTAAAATATTCTCATCGATGATATTCAATATTGATAAAAAAAAATTGGTAAATTTATTTTAATCATAAACTCGATTAAAAAAATATGCAAAACTTTGTCGCCCGCTTTAAATTATTTTAAGCTTTATTTAAAGAAGAGTTTAGAATGAATTTTTTAATTTTAAATTGCAAAAAATAAAACGAAAAATAATCTGACGAATCTTATCTTATGGACAACATAAAAAAATTTTACATGTTAAATTATAATTTTATCATGCATTTTGGTCATTTAAATGTAAATATTTTTTTTTTTTTTTTTTTTTTTTTTTTTTTTTTTTTTTTTTTTTTTTTTTTTTTTTTTTTTTTTTTTTTTTTTTTTTTTTTTTTTTTTTTTTTTTTTTTTTTTTTTTTTTTTTTTTTTTTTTTTTTTTATATATCAAATATTTGCCATTCTATCATTATTATACTCTTATTTTAAAGTAGATATTAAGCTTTGTAGTAGCATTTTGTAGAAGCATCGGAATAATTTAATTTAGTTTGATTTATCGTAATCTTTTCAACTGCCTACCTACTACATTTTATAATATCATAAAATAAATAGATTATCAATTAAGTGCTATATGCACCTGAAATATATCTTAAGTTCTATTTTTTAACAAGTTTTCTCATCGTCCTTCACATTTTTCGCAGCTATGCCGCATACTCGACTGCCCTTAGTGTGACAATAGCAATTGGCTGCAGTCTACTCATACTCAACGTCCTTATATTTGCGGGTGTTTATTATCAGAGAGATAAGACACGGTTGGAGGTAAAAAGCATGCAACAACAGCAAATGATGAATCAACAGTGTGTCCCTAGAGGCTTTAATGATCTCAAACAGCCGCCACCTCCACCTTCACCGCATACACACTTTCCTGGAGGACAAGTCATCGTCGACGTCGAGAACGAAATGCTTCGAAGGTACGCGTAGGTCATAAGCATCTTTTCTTTCCAAGGCATTCTTGCCTTTAGGAAGATAAATAGATTATTAAGATTATTGCATACCTTAGTTATAGTAAATTTTATTTATTGCAATTTTTAAGAATTGTTCAAGTACGATGATATGAAATAGCCATAAAATGCATATATAATTTTATTATATATGTGTGATACACTTGAAAAGTTTATATTTATGAAACAGATATGATCCTTTCTGAAAATTACATCATTCAAGAAGCAAAATAAATATTTTAATACAATGTAATGTGTCTTCTGATTCACGCTAATATTTTATAAATTTTAATAATAATCTTTACTTCAATAATATATAAAAATAATATTGTTATTGGAATGTTATTGGAATTCGCTTTAAATCGCTTTAATCATCTCATTTAGGACGCCAAAAAATTGAATAAATAGATACTTGGGCATCATCCAACACTGCCAACATAATTTGTAATTAAAAATAGTTAATTTTAATAAAAACCATGAATTGATCTGTATTTTTTAACTTGTAATATAATATTTAATATTTAAAATTAAATAATAGTTTAGCTAATATTATTACATTCTTTTTTTTTTATCCAAATAAAATGCAAGCTTTTGTAATTCTTATTTCCTTCGCTCTTCATTAAAAAATACATTAATATTATAAATTGATATTTTTATAATTTAAATTTCTTTTTGATAGCTTTTATCTAAGATTACCTTATAATGTATTTTTGGATAATGGAGTTTAAATAGTTTGATTTAATGAATTTTATAAAATAGGAAGGAATTTTTTATGTTGAAGATATTTGACATCAACTTGGCATACATAATAAAAGTATATCGAAAAGCATAATAATAAATTTTAAACTATCGTTTGACAAATGCTATATTTAACCTCAGGCAATGCCATATTTTTCATTTTTATATAAATATAATGATTTGAAGAATTCAAGAAACTGCAAATTTTTTTAATGTTTTTTAAATTAGTAAGTATATAAGAATTATATTTTGAGACTAATTATTTAAGACATTGCTTTGATTAGTTTTGTTATTCATAATATCACTGTCAATCGAGATAATTATACTTCTTATTTATTTAGTAAATTGTTATATATAATTAAATAGGACAATCTAATTGCTTAAAATCTATAAATTAATTATTTATATAAATTTTTTAGAAAACTAAAGAATGTAAACTAAAAATGTTGAAGTCTTTAATGTCCAAATGAAAAATTTCTTGGACGATTGCTATAACAAAGGTTAAATTGTCCTTATAAAATGTCACATAGAATTTTGGAACTTGAGATAAAAATATTGTCTATACATTCTGCACACCCTATATAATTTTTAAATATTTCAATAATCGTTGCACTCGTATAGTGATTACGTATCCTTCATTTCGTGCATATAGAGTTAGAGTAGGAAATTAAATTTATTTTGTAAAAACATAATTACTCATTTATAATGGTTAATCAAGTGGTCAAATGGTTAATCATTCATCGCTGTGCGTATATTATTTTGTTCAATTGTATCAATTAATATAATTTCAAAATCATTAAAATCTACTATAATATAAAAGTGTATAAATATAAATTACAGGATAAAATTTCATTTTCTATTATGAATTTTAATATGATAGTAAACAGTAACGCGATTTTTAATTCATAAGAGTATAATAATAATTAATTTCCGTGGTAATTAATGTTTGAATTAGAATTTGATAAATTTCAGCGATTAATTTTCTATTGTTTTCGATTAGTTTTCACTTTCAATGATCTTATTGACATATCGTGAATTCCAAGTGTACGAACTAAAATTACGAATGAATTGTTCGGTAAACAATACAAAAATTGTGTCAATTTTATTGCCTATAAGCGTGAGTGAAAAGAATACGCAATAGAGTATTTAATTTTTGTGTTCAGGAATATCTTGAAAACCATGCCGACAAATGATACGAATATGCTGCTGCAGCAAACCCAAGTAACACATACACTACCGCATCCGCACCATTACCCGAAGCAACACCAAATGCAACACTCAACACTGCCACGGAGTTCAGTGCTCCCAGACATTAGTACACAACAAAGTCAAGTGAGTATCGATTATGGCTTTACTTCGAAATACCATATTTATTGATTTTTGATTGATGGGGCAAGGTTTAAAATATTTATTGTATTTTAATTTTAGAGCTAAATGAAACACGTTGGGCCCTAACTGAGTGTATAGTAGGACAATAAAAATAAAAATAAAAACTGTGAAATTGTAATTCAGTATGTTTAGCATGGATCGGTATTACAGTCTATATTATAAGTAAATATAATATATAAGTAAAATATTTAGTTATCGTTCGCTTCAAAAACTATTCCAAACTAATGGAACTCGAGCATAAAATATTTATGAATTTCTTATTACAATTGAAAGTCGATTAAAAAGTAATGAATATTTTAATTACTCTCGGTAATATTAGCTACAAAATTATTCGCCCTAACACTTTCATTCTGATTAATTCTAAATTTTTACTTAACTTTAGTTCATCCAAACCTTCATAGCTTTACACTCGGGGCTCATAATTTAAAATCTCAATCCATCAAATCAAAATAACTTTACTCTTCTTACTTAACACTTTCTCCGTCAAAGTTTAATATTTAAATAACAATTAAATTCCTCATTCTAATATATACTGGCAGTGAAAAAAAAAAATATGTAATTTTGCTTTCCTCGTCAACTATTTCTCTCTATGCTTTATACCTATGATTAATGCTCCGATAGATTACTCCTCATGCCACTCTAGTATAGAGCGATATTGAAAGAGACAATCAAATGGAAAGTGTAATAAAATCAACTACGTATACAATATTGGACCGGTTGTATGTGGTGGGATTGCAGGGTCCACCCAATGGCTCGATCCACATGACACTACCGCGACAATCGCGGCTTCCGAGGGTCAATAGTCCACCGGAGAACCAACCGCTACTTCAGAGCTGCACCCAAACGACGACGGTCTCGGGTCGCGTACAGTCGCAGTCTGGTGTCGGTGAGATGCACGTCTGACACTTCGAATCCCCGACTGAGCACCTTGTTACGGACCTTCATACAGCTTCCACGCTTCTTTAATGAAATTCCCTCGAAAGATATGCGTATGCTTGCGAGTATGAATTGCGTAGGATAATTTGTGTCTTTGAAACATTATAAGGCCTTTAATAATTAGATGTCCAATCGATTCCACGCCACTGCTTATTTCGTTAGTACATTAAACGCAATTGTTTTTATCAAAGGTTTTTTCTTTGAATTATTTATTATGAAATTTCAATTTTTTTTTTGGAAATTTTACCTCGTAAATTTTACTTCGTAAAATTGCATATAATTTACATTCTGAGAAGAATTGCCGATCTCTAGCTTATGATACCTTATATTGACGCGAAGCGTTCCAATTCTTATAAATTAGTCAAGTTAAAGGCTTATTAATTTACTCATTAATACTATCTGGCAGAGTCCATTAATATAAGTAAGTATAATTACTTCTTATATATCTCATGTAAATATCGTTTTAGAAAAAATTTCAGTCTCTAACTAATATAATGTGAATAAAAAAATTTATATATCGGAAATTTAATATTAGCCTCGAAACTTTGTAGATTAATTAAAGAAAATGTATGTATACATTGTTTGATTTGATATTTCAAGCAAGATTTTATTATTATCCAAGGAGTATATTATATGAAAATTCAAAATATTAAAAAGATAAACTTTATTCTTATTACATTTTTTTTTTAATAACAAATTCAGTCGTATTAACAAAATTTGGAATGAAAAAAAGTTTCTGCATTATACTGCAATAAAAGTCATCATTTTAAGAATTTCAATAGTTATAAAACCGATAATTAAATTAATGAAATTTTAACTGTAACAGAAATACATTCAAGCTAATTATATTTTGCTTCGATAAATTCCTCTATTTTTATACATACTTTAATAAAGAATGCATGCAAAGTAGTTGTAAACATAGAATTAATTTTGTTAGTTATAATTTTCTCATTTATAATTATTATTATACCGAAATTATTTACACATTTTCTTTTTTAACAGCATCAATTTTAATTACTTTTTAACACGAATATTCATATACAAAATATTCAAACAACAAACTTTTATTATAAAAAAAAAAATTTGATGAATTTTTATGAACGAAAATCTATATTCATTAATATCAACTTCAAAATTGATAAGAGTTGATATTTCTATGATATGGCTTATTATATAATTAGAAAATATAATACTTTTGAATTAAAATTTTAATATATAATTAAAAATTTTCCAATTTAATTTATAAATATCTGAAATTATTTCTCAAAAATCCATGATTTTAATGGAAAGTAGTTAAAAAAAAAATTTCATTATTTTTATCCGATTTCTTACATATAGAGTATCAATAAGATAATATATTTTTCTTCTTTTCAATTCTTTTACGTTAAATTATATCTCTAATATTTTAAATTATTCAAATGTAGCCTTTTAAATAACAGTCTAATTATATTGTTTATGTAAATAGTAAAAATTTCTTTCTTATTAATCAATCATTCATAAATATTTTTAACGTTTCTTGCTAATACAAGCATTTCTAAACAATATTACAAAGCCAACAAGTAACTACACTCGTGTTTCTGAACTGAATCCATCCAATTTCTTAGATACGATCTTTCGAAAATTACAGAATTATGCAAATTTTAGTCATTTGTAAGCTTAAATTTCTATTTATTGAATCCATTTCAAAGCATTATACAATTTTAATGAATATATAGATTGAAAAATAAATCTCTAAATTTGTTAAATCTGTTATAATTCGCGAAGTAATAATACAATAAAATATATATATTTATTCAACATATAAATATATAAAGAAAAATTAAATATATTTTTTGTTTTTATAATATTGATTGAAATAGAATGTAAATTAATAATATTTTTATGTGACTATACTAGCATTACTGGGTTAATTATTTCTAATAGAGTATATTTTATATTAAAAAACATCATTGTTTTAGTATTTGACTTTTTATAATATAATTGAAATTTTATATAACATTGAGTTTCTTGTAAGAAATAAACAGTGGCTTTAATTTTCTTTGTATGCGAATATAAAATTTATATAGAAATGAAAATCTGATGAGATTAAAGAGGCGTAGAAATTATCAAATTTAATACTAATCAAAAATAGAGAACAAGAATGAAATTATGAGAGACCCTAAATAAAAATAAAGGAAACATCTCAGCTATTATACAGGACATATATAAATACATGTTTGTACATATATGTATGCATTTAAAGGCCACTTTTATGCAAAATATATACACAGTGTACTGACATATGTTTTGCATAAATAATGGATAGTTGTTATACAATTAGAATGCGTTAAACAAAAAGTCGAGAATGTCTCTAAATGCTCTTTCAAACAAAATATTTATCATATATTGTTTTAATGCATTTATTATCAAAATCATACAAAAATGTCAACATTTTTTATGAATGTATAATGTTATATTGCGAGTGATTATGATTATATAAAAAGAAAATAGTAGAAAAGACTGTTTTGAATTTTCCACGGTCGAAGCATCGCAGGCAATTAAATATAATGAGAAACAAATCACAATAAAATTTAATAACAAATTTGTTTTAAATATGTTTGTTTGAAATACCTTATTAAGCTAGAGTTTATAGAAAATTTGAGCACGCAAGGACTTTCCATCGCGAACCTTCGACTATGGGGAGTGCAATTAAATACTTATTAATGAATTAGGGTGAAAGCGGAATATACTACGTAAATCGCTCCTCCCGTCCTACGATTAATTAATTTGAAGGCATTAAGAAAAAATAAGCAGCGGCTAATATGGTTATCCTTACATAAACTACTATAAATAATAAAACTTCTCGTCTTCCGTATATGAGCCGACAGTGGATTTCGAGTTACTCATTGGCTTTATTTTTTAAATCAAAAAATTTAATTGCATAATCATTAATTATGATAATTAAAAAGCCAATTAAAAATAACTACAGAATGCACATAATGTGCAATGTATATTCGATTCAATTAAGTGTAGAATTAATGTAAATTTATAAAGAATAAAATAAAATTTAATACAAAAAGTACGAGCACCAGATGTTCCTCAAAATTTTGCATTACACAAATCAATGTTTGTATTAGTTATAACTAGTTGTAAAACAAAATTTCAAGGTTGAATAATTTTTTTATACATTATTATAAATATATATGATTTTCACAGCTCTAGCATTCCAAATTAATTTACGTAATAATATTTACATATGCATTAATTCGCCAATTGAATATGGAAAAAGCGCATAAAAGTTAATTAATAATTTTTTTTTATATGAATATGGTATAAGATTAATAAATATTGGTCAATTCTACAATTTTATGTTTATAAATTGTAAGATAAAAGTAAATGGCTGATTAGTTATGCAATATATATAAGATGATTGAAAATTTTCAAAAAATAATTGAATTCACAAAAATTATTTTGTTCTATTAAGTAAAATTCACGTATAATACAATATCTAACGTAACGTTGAATCGAAAGGTCAACGAACTGTTTTCTAAATATAATCAGTATAATAATTTAAATTGTAATCTTGTCATATAGTCTATTGAAAAAAAATATACGTAAATTGCTACTTATTGAAGTAAATTTGTAAAAGCTAATTGTTAACGTTAATTAATTTTATGAATTTTCAGACAAAATATGTATTTACCATTAATCGGAGATGAAAAAAAAAATCAACGCTATTCACGAAAACAATATTAAATTGATTTCTATAAGTACCGTTTGCATGTATTCAAATATATATAAGCTATATACCTATATATATATATATTTGAATGTATATAATTGTATGTAAGTATAACATCAATCGTAAATTTCAAGTAAAACGAGAATAAATATTGTACAAGAGCTAACAGTGATAAATACACTATTAATTGTTATAGTCGTCAACGAAGCGCTAGTTGTTTTACGTTATACGTTGAATGTCTTTAAAAAATGGAAATAATGGAGATGCAAACAGATTGTAGAATAATTTCAAGATGAAAATAAGAATATGCGAATATGATATCATTACACGTGGACAATCCGACTAATTAATAGTGTATGTGTGGATGCGTGGGTTGGACGTATGGGTTTGCGGGTGTACTCGCGTGCGTATGCTTGTGTGCGAGTGCGTGTTTGTGCATGCGCGCGCGAGCGTGGCTGAACTGCGTAAATTGTCAAAATATATATCTTACAAAATGGAGAATAATAAAGTCTGATATAGGCACTCAAGTGATGATCATCGAAAGGATGGTTTGTATGCTTGTGACAAAATTTTATATATGATTTTATAGAATTTTTTCGCTTAATATATATATATATATATAATCAAAAAAAATGATAGAAATGATTTTCGAAAGAATTCAAATTTACCGAAAATCAGCAAGTAATTGCGACTTAAGGATAATTTTTAGAACATAAAAAGTTTCATCAGAAAATTTTCATACAATACACGACATTATTTTACGTATAAAAATAACAGTTTCCAGATATATATTTGCACTCAATAAATTATATTAATTGCTTCTTAACGAGACAAATAAAATCGAAAATCAAAGAAATCTATTAGATTAACTAAAATTGTACTATTGATATGACCTATCCCTCATTATTATTGAAAAAATAAATTTTAAAATATTTAAATATTATTTTTCTCCCCTTCTATACATATGGAACTTGTATATTATTAAAAATTAATTTAAAATCTTGATAGTATTTATATAAATATATAATAAAAATTTAAGAAGTAAATAATTCAAATAATTGAGTGTACAAAATAAAAATTATCGTTACAAATGTATGGTGTTTATATTTATGAACTTTGGGTATAATAAAGTAAAAAATTGAAATAAGACAGAAGTTTATGTAGATTACAAATAAACAAAAGTAAAGAATTCTCATCATTGAAGTGTTATTTTTTCATTTCAAATCCACTAATGTCATCCGTTTATTCTTACCCTCGACATTATGCTGTTTAACTTTTAATTGTTAAATGTTGATGAGAACTTTTGAATTTTGCTAATTACATGTTTTCGTATATAAGCCCAAAGTTCGATTGCATTTTTCAAAAAATAAATTTGTTTTTAATCATAATATAATTTCTACAAATGCAAAATAAAAAATTTATTTATACTGCACAAGCCGTTTAGTTTTTCTAATTATTTTTTTGTGTGCCTTATAATTATTTACACTAAAAATTAATTAGAATAACAGTAATTTATATGAAAGCCATTAAAACTTGATATAACGTTAGTTTTGAATTTTATTTTATAATTTCCATTAAAGAATTAATATAATCGAGGCAGTATTTTTACACACTTTTATCATTCATAATATAATTAAGAACGATACACGTTATTGCAAATGCATTGAATTAATTCATACTATTTACGTTAAAAGCGACGAAAAAGAGTACAAGTTATTAAATATATAAATTTTAATAAATGTATCTTAATTTAAAAGAGTAAATTTATGTATTTAACATCAATTTACGTCAATGCAATTTGACATTATATATGTTCTGATTAGACAATTCAGTAATTTTAATTAAGCGCATTGAACCAATTTTTGGGAAAGAAGGGTGCCTAATCCTTTCCAAAAAATCTTGCGATCCTCTATACTTCTGATTTTTGTTATTACAAGTTTAATTTATTTGCTGTAAAAATTTTACCGACGTTTCTAAATATTAATTTAAACATCTTTCACATCTTTATAAAGAAGAAATAAAGCGATTAAATGATTAACACGACACATTGTTTTTTATTGCCACCTCTATAAGGTAAGTATCATCCAGCTCTCGTAATACATGCTTAATGTCAATTCTTCAAAATAACTTTCTATGGCCTTAATATCTCATGATAAATAAATAGTACATCAATGGCAATGTATTATATATGAGTCAGTTGTTTATATTTGAAATGATTGTGTTTATCGTACAGGTGTATGTGACATCAACAAATTCCTACTTAACCAATCGCAGTGCACTGCACGTATGATGTTAAATTCGTTGCGCGAAAGATGGCAGCACAATCGCTTACTTTACGACAATTTATACTTTAACCTTGAAATTACGCGTTTGCGCTCGTGTGACTTGTCGTAGATTCAAAGTACTTAATATAATTTTTTTTTCTAGGTAATGTTAAAGAATCAAATTAGATCACGAGTTTTAAATGATCATTGTTACAAGCCATCTCGTGAATCGTAAAATTGAGGCAAAAGTATGAAATAATCTTTATAAAATCAACCGGTAAGTGCCTCCTCGACAACACATATTTAGTCAAATGCACGCGCGCCTATGTGTACGTATATTCTGAGAAACACAGAGAAATCAAAAGAAGTAAAAGCAGTGCAT
This sequence comes from Ceratosolen solmsi marchali, assembly GCF_000503995.2. NCBI lineage: Eukaryota > Metazoa > Arthropoda > Insecta > Hymenoptera > Agaonidae > Ceratosolen > Ceratosolen solmsi. The sequence goes on from NW_011948437.1 coordinate 994,983, forward strand.
GCATATAATCTGTCGGTGTGGGCAGTGTGCAAATGGCTGCCGCGCAACTGTGAATGTAATAATGCGTAGAAGCGGTCTGTTGGAGGAAGATGTTGCTGAAAGGCCAGAACGGGAATCAGAAAAAGGGCCGAAGGTGCAATGGTAGAGCCTACAGCAGGTTAACAGCAGCCGGTGAGTTAATGCTCAACATTAGATCCGTTTGTGAGCGAGTATAGTAACACGTTCCTATTTCTTCGCGCCTCCTGTATATCTATATTGTCGCTTTGCAATTTGTGCATACGAATTTTAACATTTTCGGAGTTTTGTTTCCTGTGAGGTTATCACCTCTTGCGCTCGCACACATGCATGGACACAAACATGCGCTAGCACAAAAATATCAACATAATATGGCCGACATGCTCGATGTAGTGCGTGAAAAAGTATATTTAAAGAATAAATAATGTTAAACAATTATTGAGTTTAATTTTTTTATATTTAAACGAGACTGCTCTTATTTGTAGGTTAGGTAGGCTTGTTTACTTATTTTATGGTGTTGACAAAATTTTTCCAAATTTATGCGGCTATGAATTCTTAAGATAATCGAGACGAGATGTATCGTTAATTCCTTTACCTTTTAATCACATCAAAAGTATCAAAAATATCTTTTGGAGACTTTTTTTTATTCATATCTTATAAGTTGATAAACACTTTACACTTATCAATAGTGAATGTTACGATAATTTTTATATTTTTTTAGTTTTTTTTTTCAAATAAATCCATAAGAATATCTATAAGTATATATTCAAATATATATTTAGAATTTATTTATTTATATTAATATTATAATATTATAATAATAAATTTATTAATTTTTATAAATGCCGTCGATTATTATCAATTAATTTTGTATAAGAAGATTCAGTCTCGTGATAAAGAGTATCAGATTATTTAAATTTATTTTAACAATGTTAAACATCTTTATATAAATTATTCTATAATTAGAACGATGTATTGATTGTCTAATCACATTATTATTATTATTATTATTATTATTATTATTATTATTATTATTATCCTTGCTTACTTTTCCAGCCTAATGACAGAGTACGTTTTCCATTTAATTTTAAGGTTAGTTTTAATTTTGAGATTATGTGTAAAGCGCATCAACTGAGATAAATGATAGTACAAGTGAAATTTTGCGAGAATTATGTAAGGAATACTCGTGTCATGGGAAAGTATTGGAAAAAATTTTGTAAGTCTTATATTTAACTGACAGGCAATTTCATTAATAGGCTAATATAAAAAAAAATTATTTTGCTATTCTTACCATTATAAATATTAAAAAGCAAATAATTAGTTATCACTATTGTAAACAAAATCAACATAAATAAAATGTGCTGTAAAATATAATCTAAAATGTCTCTTGTATGAGTATTTTCTTTTTTCAACGTACGCACTTTGTTAAATAATACATTTAACAAAATATTTATTTATTAAATTTCAAAACGATATAACATGTATTCCTTAAAATTAATCATCCCGTAATTTTTAACAAAATAATCTATCTATATATATATACACACACATATATATATATATATATATATATATATATATATGTATTACATATTTAATCTGTAGTATAATCTTCTACAAAATATAAAATGTACAATTAGCTAATCTTGTATAAGACCATTTTTATATTTAATGCAGGATTATAATTATAATATAAGTAATTATAATTTATAATTGCTGAACTTGTATCAATAAAATATTTCTAGAATAAAACATTTTTATTTTTATTTCAATTTTAAGGTTCAAAAATAATATTGATAGTAATTATATTTAGTAATTTTCTATGTACATCTAGTAATGGAAAAATATGCATCTTATTGGAATAATAAAATAATAAGAAAAATATTGTAGACATTTGTGTTTGCTCAAGATTTGTAAAAGTCTAGTGACATGCAAAAGATTAAATCAAAGTTGAAATCTGCTCAATTTTGCAATCCCAACTACAAAGAAGCCTAACTGAATGTTTCCACCTTTTTAAATCTATACCTTCCTTCATCTTTAACCTAGGAAAACAATGTTTATTTCATTGTTATTTCATATGTGATATTAATGATATTTCTGTTGTATTCTTCAGTTAAAGCTTCGTATTTATTTTAAAACTACTAACTCTGTATTTTTGTTAAAGTCGATTCACTGTAGTTTAATACAATTTTTATATATTAGTTTTAACAAATGTAACTGTCGTTTTATATAGTTATAATAGTTTTATTTTTAAGACTGATTATAATTTATATATCTAATCAATGATTTAAATAAGTATTCTTATGTAATTTAATTAATTATATAATTTTATATAAAAGAAATATTTATTTTTACGATTTAGAATTATTAGTGTGAAGAATCTACAAATAATATGAATTGAACGTAAAGAGACTTGATATATGAAATATATAAGAAATTTTGTAATGTGTTATGTAATACAATTTTTTTACGAATCCACTTTTAATTTTTATCACACATTATAACTTACAAATTTTTAACGTATACGTGTAATAGAAAAAAAAAACAAGTTTTTTCGATGGCCCGTTATAAAAATTAAATGTACATTTGAAAAAATGTTACAAATAATTTCATGCCTTTTAATATGAAAAATTGTCTGAAGTAGCATTTATTTATCGTTTCCGTGTTGAAAATATATTTTAGAATTAAATTCTAAAAGTGAATTTCTGTTTAAAATATTTTTTCTTTGTTTTTTTTTTCATTTTTGGTTTTTGTATTATTTCTAAAGATATATTATTTCAACTTGGCTATAATTTAAGAGTATATTTTCCAATTGATCTATCAGTATAAATATATTCTTTTCTTGCAACCAATGTTAAAAAAAAATTGGTAATAAATAAAACCTTGAATTATTCTAATCTTGTCTTATCTCTAATATAATCTTTTTTGTTAAAGTACAATTAAAAGTCATATACTTAGAGACTTACATAGATAAGCAATAATGCAAAATTGTCAGCTCGTCGTCAATCGTCAAAGTGCCTGAGAATACATTTGTGTATGGTAAGAGAGGCATTAAATATCTTAACTCAAGGTCTTTGTAATATAACTTCCAATCGTAACCAATCAAAAGTCTTCCTCCATATTAGTTTGTCGTGGACCACCTTTTGAATTCACGTTTCCTTTTCATTTGCATACGTGTGCATAAGTTTTAGTTTCGTGTTGAACTGTCGAATAAAGAAAGCGGCCGATTAAATACCACCGCATACATTCAATACTGTTAAACGATATAAATTTTTTTAATTACATTTTTGCAAAACATATTATCTTTTCAAGAAATGTAAATGAATTATTATCTATAAATTACTTATTCCAATTGTTTCAATTTTATTATATTTATTTTACTCGACAAGTTTAAAAACCTAATCAAAGAATATAAAAAAGATTTTTTTCATACGATAATAAATATTGTGTATCAACTTATATAAGTATAGAAATAAAACGTATCAAGAATATAATTGAACAGTTTTTTCGAGTATTTCAAAATTTACTCAAAGATCGTCGCATTTGTTAAGTCAATTGTCCAATTATCTTGCATAATTATTAATACATTGCTCTCGATGATACTTTCCCACTTCACCAATACGAGGGATACATCATTCTAAGATGATCTTGCGAAAAATCATTGATTTTTTCAGATTCAAGACTTATTTTCATCTCGGAGTACAAATGGCAACGGCCAGAGAACAGCTCGAATCTGTCGAACAAAGTAAAAAACAAGGGAATATTGATTTATGGAGCATAAAGTAATTCTTGATTCACTCGGGTTATATTGCTCTTTATAAATATCACTTCGGTACGTTTCATTTGCATCAATTTTAAAGCATTATAATAATGACATTAGAACAATTTTATATGAAAATATGAAGAATATTTTGAGGGCAATAAAAAGCCAATATTGAAATAGGAACATTATGAAATACATATAGGCTATATTATCAATTGGATAGGTATTGTAGTCGCTGATTGAGAAAACTATGCCAATCGACTATTTAGAGCTGAGAAAAATATCAGTCACCTATCGTGCAACATCGTTTAGTTTTACTAAAAGAAAAGATTGGTCCAAATAATCCAAATTATCGCCAGTTGACATAAATAAGACTATAAATAAGACCACTAAGTAATGATCAAATTGAATTAAGAAAGAGAATTTTTTATAAAAATTTTGGCAATGTCATATTATTCAAACATGATAAAATTGCAAATTCAGTTTCGACTTTTCACTTACTAGCTGCATATTATTAACAAGTTAAGCATATATGTATCAACTAACAAGCTTAAAATTAATTTTATTCTAGTTACTTTTGAACGACATTAATTTATCGTGCAGACATGTAGATAGATACCTTGGTATTCCATCCATATTACTTACTTTCAATTTACGTATGCTATTCCCTGCTGTTGTAAACGCATCGGTCTTTCTCTGTCCATACGCTAACATGATATGAATATTTATTTTGATTTGCGCAAAGGGATTGTAAATTAATTATTAAGAAATTAATTTGAAAATTAATTATAATTTTTATCTGAAATATTGTTTCAATGATTTATATTAATACATAAATATTTACTAGATAGCATATTCGATGTTCACATAAATTATATAATGGATTAAATTACAGATTGACAAGATTGACACAAGTTCTGAATTCTCTGAGAAAAAGGTATGAAATCAAGTAAGTAGATTGATCAGTCCAATCGATCTTTCATTCTTCTGGTTGTCAGCAATGCGTTTTTGTAATAATGTACAGAATTTAGCTACAAGTACTATTTCATCATTTAGTTATTATTTATATAGATTCATCGACAATAATATCATAATTCACGGAACAGTTAAGACCGAAATTAAATTATGATAAATTATTCGTTGAAATGTTAATGATTATTCATGAAAATTCCTGTGGTAAAGCAAAACGACTTAATGATGAAATGCAGTTAGTTTAATTTTAGAGGATAATTCTTTGTATCAGATAATACATTAAATGGATAAAGATTAAGGCCTGTTGGACTTGACAATAATTAACGAAAAAATTAAAATTTTTATGAAAGTAATTTTTAAATGATCATTTACAAAGATACATGTATTTCACTTAATTGAGAATTATTTTACAAAGCAATATTCATATGAAGAATAATTAAATTAAAAACTAAAAGTATATAGATCCCCGATATATGTATGTATGCATAAGTATATTCACGTGTCGTATTTATTATTCCAAGAAGATATCATGATTTACAAATATGCAGAAACAGATCGATATTTATTGTTGATTATTTCTTTAGACAAATAATTGTTCTATGCGCATTTGTAATACGTTAGTTAGTTGTACTATATAAGTAAGAGAAATATTTCTATAAAAGCTTTCTTTCTAAAACCATTGTTGGATATTTAACTTTACCACGATATTGTTTCTATATTCTATAATATATGCAATCCATCGCCCAAGCGATTATAAAATTATTTAAAATTTTTCATTAAACATCTGTTTGATTTATACTATTAAAACTTAAACTATTGCTATATAAGAATCTCGTTTGTTCATAAATATTAATAATATAACGGCTCTAAATTCATATTTTTCACGCTAATACAATTATTATCTAAACTATATCTCACATTAATACAATTAATATCTAAACTATTTTTCACAATAATATAATGATAATCTAAATGAACGTTCGGTTATTTAAAGATTTATTGTCGACAATAAAAATTGACATCGATTGACAACAATTTATAAAAACCTGTAAATTATCTTTATCTTATCGTATATTTTATGTTTATTAATATAACATACGCATAAAAATTATATAAGAAGTTTATAGCGCATGTTCCAATAATTTACTAAATGTAATATGAAATTAAATTATTGTCATTGTTGTTGTTGTATTAATAATTCTCATTATATTTAAGTGTATTAAATGTATCGTATTTTTATGAATAATTTTTTGCATAAATACGTGAAAAATAAATTGTGTTTTGTTTTGCATAAAATTAGTTGTCATGCTTTTAGGGCACGTGACATATTCAATTTTTTCTCTTTTTTTCTTTTATCCCTTTTATTACTCTTGTCAATCGAGTGATAAATAATGTCTCAAATGTAATTCATTTAACCTATTGGCCTCGACTTGCCATTATACGAGCGTTCTCATTTTCGTTGAGGTTGGAAAGATGTACTGACGTCATGAAATACGTCACATCGTTCTTCTTATTAATTAGCCGACCAAACAAATTCTTTCTCTGTAATTTTTGCTTGTCTTTAATTTATAATTCGTAATTTATAACTTTGATTCTATTTTCTAAGCATGAATAAATTGATTGTATATGTCACACTTCGGATAATGCGTATTTTAATATATTATCATTAATGTAAACAAATGCACAAAATTGATAAATATTTCTTTAGTGAAATAATAAAATCGAGGTATACATATAGATATTAGTATGTTATGATAAGTTAACTTTTATGTTTATATCTATTTATAATAAGGATAAAGGACATGTTTAACTGTTAAAAGTATTTGAAATGGGTGTTTTCAAATTCTATAATTTTATTTTTTAATACAAGGCCGATAACCTTATGTAATAATCATAAATATTTTTTGCTTACTTTGAAAATTTTAAAGTAAGTCTAGCATCGAAATAAAAAATTTGAAAAAAACTATATAAAACCGATTTTCACTTTCAATAACATTTTTGTCAACATACTAGAGTGTCTTTTTATATTAAAAAAAAAAAAAAAAAAAAAAAAAAAAAAGGGGGGGTTTTTTTTTTTTTTTTTTGCAGGGTTGTACTTTCTAAAGCTTAAATCAGTAAGTAAAAACTATCTGCTTGTTATACATACCATAAAGATTTAAATATATATGAATCATACATGTAGAGTTCATTCATTTAAAGACATATACATATCAATATAGAGATAAATCATCTCTAACGATACATGGTGATGTATACTTATGTCGTTAAATTTACTGTCGTCCAAGACGCAAATGGCACACATAAATAAATGCATTACCGTTTGCATCATGATTTTTCAATTGAGCTCAGGAAAAGACGATTCATTGTCTGATTTTAATCAATTATATTTAGTCCTTTGTCTCTATTCCTTCAATTACTTTCAAATTCCAAAACATCTTTTAAACCATGTCAAATCCTTAATCATTATTATATAAGTATAACAATATGATTCTTGCCTCCTTCTCACTAAAATTACTGAACTTATAATTTAAAAATATAACTTTTCATTTTTCATGAACAAAAACATTTTTTTTTTTTTTTTTTTTTTTTAATATCAGGTGTAATCGTGACAATGCAGAAATTGAAAGTCATTAATTTTGGAGGAATTAAGAAAAAGTTAATTAGATAACTTTCGTGTAATAGACATAATAGCTTTGGCTTATACTATCAGTATGGCGTAATTTATTGTTTCCCAAATTTATTCATATCTTTACATATATACGTATACTTAATGAAATTGAAAGATTTTTTTTTTATAAAAATAAATCATTAATTTACTTTGTTTGTCAAAATGTAATTTAAATAATCTGAAGAATATGTGGTGGGTAAGATTTTGTCGTTAAAAAAATAATACAACAATTAATACTTCTAACATTCTTTTTAATAAAAATAGAATTTCAATTGAAAAACTTTTCAATACATATAATATTCAATTTTTGTTTGTGTATATTAGAAAAAGAATTTTATAACAACATAAAAATAAATAGATGAAGAATACTATATTATATATATATATATATATATATATATATATATATATATATATATATACAAAAACTGATTTAAGAATACATTCTATACAATTGAGAATGATATTCGCTCATGGGTATTGATGTTTTGACATATTAAATCGTATGGATAATTAATTTTGTGAAGAACTTTTCATTGATTTAATTTCGCTTTTCTTGTTTTTAAGCTTTTGATTAATGTATCTAATCAATAATCTTAAAATTTATTTTAATAGCTCAATTATACGCAGTATTATATCTATAATTTTCATTTTTATCAAGTTGAATTGAAAAAAGTTAACATTTTTATACTTTTTTTTTAGATATTTAAATTAATTTCAAATACTTTCAAATTAAAAACTTCCTAAGACTTTTCCATTCTCTACATATAAATACCTCGTTAATTATTTGTAATAATACTTGTATTGGAAACTGACTTCATTTCACTTTTAAACATTCTATAAATTGTATTAGATTAAATATTTATATATAGATAACAATGTTGATAAATAACACAATATGGTTCTGTCAATACCAAACTAGCATTGGCAAAATGAACTTGCATTTTAGTATGATTTATTTTTGTAAGTGTGACTTAAGATATATCAGAAAAATTATTACATACTACGAATATTTTTAATTTACTATGCATAAAAAAGTGGATAAGCTTTGATACCTTTCTTTTATAATATTATCAGTAAATAAAAATGTGGCCTCAATAAATTTAGTGTTGCAGGCACATCGGTTTACAATGATTATAGCTTAAAATGTGCGATCATAGTTTTATTTAAGTTTCTTCAGCATACAAACGAATGCCAAGCAATAGTTAAATAAAGATTTACAGATCGCAGGATAAAAACTTCCCCGCTACTAATCACTAATTACCTATGAACTATGATGAGTCAATATTAAATTATATATTTTATAATAAGTGGCACCAAATGTATTCCTGGAATATGTCAAAACATTTCATAATATCATCGAAACAATTAATAAATCAATTAGCAAATGTGGACCTTTTTTGTTCGGCTAGAAAATATTGTTTAATTGCTCTCGTTTAAATCGGCCGAACTATCGAAAAAGCTGAAACATCTATCAATGTTTACTCAGTTGCAGTAGCAAAAGTGGCTTATGATCTTCGATAACCTGCGCAAGTACTTGAAAGTTCATTTGTAGTTTGTTGATCGTTACGGTTCGACGCTTCCTCAGCAAGATAAAAGTGTCAATAAAGCGGTTGCAACTCGTCGTTTCTCGCCGCTTGTCTGCGCAGGAAGAAGATAAGATTTCTTTTCTCAGATTCTTCATATGTGTACAAATAATCGTACTTAATATGCCTTCATAAGGGAATTCATAGTGATTTCCTTTCCAAATCTTTTCCAAAGTCTTTTGTATGCGAATTATTTTAACTCTTAGTATTTATCGCGCATAATATGATGATACTCCTGATATCAATGATTCAATATTAAAATTCTTCGACATAATTTATTATGATCATTCTCAAAATTACTATTGCCACACATTTGTATGTCTAAAAAAAAAAAACAAAAAAAATATAAATAAATAAAAATTGATAAAACATCACTCTCAATTACATGTAAGAAAAATATCAAATAAAAAATTAATAAAAATTTATTTCTCTTTACATATTAAAATAATTGAATTTTCACATACACATTCATTAAAAAATTCGGTATAATCTACCCTTTATTAATACGAATTGCAAATATTCAAATAGTAATGTAAAATGGATTATACACAAGATTAGTTGTGTTTTCACAATGATATTAAAGCATTGAAAATTTGATTTTTAATTGCTTTCAATTTTCTTAATTAAATTTTTCATATTCATACCAAATAGTCACAAAAAAGTTCGTTTTAATTAATAGAAAATAAATGTTAAAAAGATTTAAATTTGTATTTTACTACTTTCCTTACTATTATATTATGATGAATCATTTCATTACACATTGTCGTTGGCATTTTAAATAAATATAATTATTGTTAGAATTACATTAGAAAAATTTCTAATATTAAATTATTTCCAAGATTGATGTACATTTATAATTTATTTATAAATATATATTGCATTAATAATGTAAACAAACTCAAGGATAGTATTAAGATATCATTTACAAGTGTTATACATACAAGTAGATAGTATAATTGATTTTCTTGCATCCTTACCTTTAAACCAAATGACCATTTATTTTATTTATTTATTTATTAATTTTTTGTTTGTTTGTTTGTTTGTTTGTAAGAAATAATCATTATAAATAATTTCCTTACGATTGTTCATAAATGATTATTCGTAATATAACATCAATCATTAAGTTTTAGAAATAAAAATCAATTTCTTTGATGACTAAATTGTGAAATGAAATTTTGATGATCAGACTACGTAACATTTACATTCCAATAACTGATAAGGCAATATCGTATCTTCTCACCAGTAAACTTTCATGCTATCAGTATCGTCTATAAAACTTGGCATGCAATGAGAACCACGGGACTATTGCGATAGCAGGCCATCTACCTAATGATAAGTAGAACCCGTGAGTGCTGCTTGATCCCCCCCCCCCCCCCCCCCCCCCCCCCCCCCCCCCCCCCCCTCCTCCTCCATCTCCACCTCCACCTCCACCTCCACCTCCACCTCCACTCGTCACTCCTCACTGTCTATCTTCCTCCAACATTAATTTCTATTTATGAAAAAGAGATGATTAATTTATTTAGTGATAAGGACATGTGTAGTTTTTTTTTATTTTATGATGCACTTTTATCCAGCATTGCTTATAAATTTAATTACTTTTCAATGTTATTAAATTGCATATGCAATCAAAATTTTCAAAGAAACTACTAATTATTACATATGTTCTTGTGGTTAATGTAAACGTATTTGCTATATTATTGAGGTACCAAAATTATAATCTCTAAGACTTCAACATTATAATTGTTAATTAATGTTAAAATATTTGTTTCTACATTTCTTTTACAATACGTACACACAGTTCCTGTGGCTTATAATATAAATTATAAAATAAGTTGAAGGATATTTTTAATATACTTATAATGATGTTTGTAATTTTATTCATACTTTAAATGACATGTGCAACATAATCTCGCGATCTCTACCTCATTAACTTGTAAGCGTGACATATAATAAAACTACCTTAATGACTTCGTTTGAGTACATAATATACATTTTTATTGCGTAGACACGAGATAATGTAATATGATTTATTTTCGTTTTTAAAAAATTAATTTTTACAACGTTCTGAAAAGTAATAAATTTATACGTGTGATTGAGAATAATAAAAAGAATATTTCAACTATAAGTAATAGTGCAAATGTATTCAATTAATTTGTTTTTGATCGCCAAAAATGAGAATACACTTTTCGAATTCGGATGTTAATGCTAGAATTTTATTTATTATTAACGTAATATTAAGCAGTTATTTCATAAACTAGTAATCGAAGTGTACAATTGTAATAATTAATTACGTCTAATTGAAAATACACATAACGCCTGTATAAAGACACAATAATAATTAATATTCATTAAAAATTGTTATTAAATAATTTAGCTAAGATATCATGAAAATTCTATAAAACACATCTTCTGTTAATTAAATATTAATTAAAATTAATACTCTTTTGCATTGAAATAAAATTTTTTTTTATAATTTCTAATTTATTAATTAATAAATTTATTTTAATTTTCAACACTTCTTATAAAACATTACAATTTTAAAATCTTTCAGAATAAGGTTAGGATGCTTCTTGATTTTGATTAATTAAAAATATAAAATATAAATTTCTAATTTAATATTTACATAAATATTCATCTTTAGAATGCATGTGTGCATATACTCATTAGAGTGAAATAAAAAATTTCATGTTTCAAATGTATGTTAAATTTTTTTTTGTATATATATACAAAATGAGACAATTTTAAAATTAAATAAAAAATTTGAAACTGAACTGTAAAACTAAATTAAAATTTTTAAATAAATTGCTTCCTAGGCTACAAAATCTTTACAATTCAGTAAATATTTAAATTATTGTGCATTATATATTTACAAATACGTTTATTTAAAATAACTTATACATCAACCTATTTTGCAATAATTATTTAATATTTTTACATTTGTCTCCGATTAAAATAAAAGAAATTTCACACTAGATTGTTATTGTATTATTTTAACTGATAATTCAGAAGTTTCTTTTTGCAAGTATAATTTACTCAAACTATAACAGCAATTTAATACAACATGGAATTACATTGTTTTATATATAATTTAATTGAATTTTAAAAAAGGAAGTATTGGTGTATTAATTTGATATTGGAAACAATTAATTCTTTTAATTTAAAAAATCAATAGCGTACGTATATATTTCTAACTTGGAAGCGGCTTTACCTATTCTCCTTTTCAATTGTATGTATAGAATTTATATTACTTAAATTCAATTTTTTCATATATATAGTTATATATATATATATATATATATATATATATATATATATATATATATATATATACGTGAGATAAGAGAGAAAAGTAAAGTTGATGTATCTAAGCAGTTTGTCGACAAAGTAAAGATAAACTGATAATTATAACTTATATATTATGTATTTTTAGATCTAGACTTGTAAAACATATTCTTCAATAAAATTCTTAGTCAATTCTACCTCATTATTTTATTTGCTTGGATTTTTATTTCAATTAGTATAAAAATTTGTATACATTTGATAAAATTCAATAATTAATATATATATTCTTCATGTAAAAATATTGCTTTATTACTTAATTATGTCTAATATAAAATATCATGATACTTTCCTTATTTCAGTATAAAAAAATTTATTGTAATTTTACGAATATAAGTTTTTAGACAAGTTTATTTATTTTTAAATTATAATTATTGAATACTTATAAATTTCTTTAATTAGGACCGTTACTATAAATCATTTGTTCATCGCCGTCATTTGTTTTTAAATATTATTTAACAATTATAAAAATGTAAATCTTTATGTGACATATCATGTAATGTAATATAACTGTAAAATCTATAGTCACATATATCACAAATCTTAACTTTTCATATTAAAAGGGAAGTTTTGATTTTCTTTTCATATTTTTGATTATTTATGATTTATTTACTTTTCGTGATATTGATGTATATAATAGTATACAATAATAAACAACAGAATTATAAAAAAATTTAAGTACTCTTAAAATTTAATAATTTTTTAATTTATTTAATAAGGACAATTTTAATAATTTGTAATAAAAATACCGTGTAAATAATCAATTTTGTGGCAATACATAAAATATTTATAGATCATATTATGAAGTATTCCTACATGAAATGTGTATGTATTTAAATGCATATATTGTCTTTATATATCTTTGTTGTTAAATTACATACACTATAAATATCCAATATTTTTTAATTCAGTATAAAAATAAATAATTTATTAATGTGTAATAAATTATAATTACTAAGTGAATTTTTTTTTAAATGAGTTATTCCAACTATGACAATAAATTGAGTTAGGTAATGTATTTATTGTTAATTTACTGAATTTCATGTGTAGAATCTGGAAGATCTATAACATCTGCAAAATATAAACAAGTATCAAATAGTTTTGTATATCAAATTTTAATGGACATTTAGTTATAGGAGCGAATAATATGTTCTGTCATATCACGAAGTACAATTCAAACAGTTAATACCAATTTTTTCTTTCTTATATTTATACGTTTTTGAATATCATAGTTAACCGTTAATTTTTGTATTAGTTTTTTTTTACATAATAATTGTAAATAACTATAAATATAAATAACTATAAATAAAAACTATATATAAATATAGATATAAAAAATAAATATAAAAGCTACAAAAAAAACTATAAGTAAATAACCATAAATAAACTATAAATAAAAACTATAAAAAGTAACTATGAAATACCATAGATGAATATAAAATTTGAAATGATTTTTATTATATTTCATTTTTTTAAATCAATTGTAAATTTTTGTATTTATTTTTAGACTAGTTAAAAGATATTCGCGTAAGTGATTTAGAAAAGACGATCGTTAATAAAAATGGCACAAAAATAAAAAAATATAAAATATAAAAATTATAGATTGATCGATATAATAGATGCACATAATGTGATAGTAAATACTAAAATTGATTATTTATGAATTTTTTTTATCCGCTAACATTTGCTCAATTTTAATTTTAAATCCATATGAAATTCAAAATTACAATGCGATTATTAGTTGTTGATCATATGTGATTGATGTTTGGCGTAAATATCAAAATGATTTCTAAAGTAACAGAAGTATAGAAGCCGTAAAGTCCATAAATTATTATAGTCATTATAAAACATTTAAAAAAAAAAGAAATGTTTTTAAATCCATTGTAGAAAAATTATAGAGAGAGAGAGAGAGAGAGAGAGAGAGAACATAATTTGATTCTTTTATTAGAAACATGATATTAAGGTCTGAATTTTATAAAATTTGAAATAAATTATTAAACATTTGTTTTTCATAGGCTTTGTGAGATTTTTATGGCAAAATTGATAACTTATTCATATCATAAAAATAACTTTCTCATAGAAAAATACTTTCTACTGAAAATGATTGCTAATAAAATAAAATGTGTTTTCAAAATTGAACATACAATATGATAGTTTCATATGTAAATTAATGAAAATGTATTTTATATGTGTACTTATAAGTATACATGCATATTATTATTAATAATACAAAGAGAAAAAATTCCAACTAAGAAAAGATATATTCACCTACCCTCAATTAAGCATTAAATTCAGAATTTTCCATTTCTTTCAAAAATCCTTGCAATTCAACTCCCAATACTATGTGATTAACGTACTATGTAATTACGTAGTCAAAATTCAGTATTTAATACAATGTAATTTATACCACACTTTTTAAATAAAAGTTTTGTTTCTACATAATGGTTAGTGAATACTAGAATCTTTATAAAAAGAACCGTAAAAAAGAATGAGTTAAAATTAAGATACATTAATTCAAAAAGTTTACATAGTATTGGTATGCATAAAAAAAAGCTATTCAGAAGCAATTATTTGTTTGAACTTAGACTATAATATCTACAATATGTGTTGTCTATGGGATAGATATTAGCATTTTGTAAAACCAAGATGTGAATAAATTTGAGAATTGAATGCGCCGAATAAAATATTTACGAATGAATTTACAGATAAGAAATAGTTATAACAAATGAATAACGTATATGGAACTAAAAATTCAGTTTGCAAATGTTAACTTTAGAAAATCTTAACTTATGTATTAATTTTTTTTATTCTTGAAACTTTAAATAATTAGCTATTCAAAAATATTTATATACCTCAATCAGAAACATAGTAGCGGCACACTTTTTAATATTTATAATTAATTGAGTTACGCTCGAAAATTTACTTTATTATGATTAAAAGACGCGTAATCGTGATTGTTACGGAAAAAGAAAATAAAAGCAGTCAGTCTGGATACTCTGTATGACCTTTCTTGCGGACCTACGATAAATGAATCTTGAACTTTTTATTGAGATTCCTCTCATGATTACAATGTTGCAAAATTTATAAATCTTCATTTTTATGCTATTTAATAATATAAATAGAAACTTATTAATAGAAATTTCATTAATAAATGTATAGGATGTGGGAGAAACAAGAGAAATATAAATAAAAATGAACAAACAATATATATCATTTGTTAAGCTTTGAAAAAGTATAGTAAATTCTACTACTGCATGATTAAATCTAATTGTAATCTACTTGAATGATTCAAGAAATGTGTATTTATTCATTTTACATGAAATGTACAGAAGAATAGAAAAAAAATTATGTACAATTAATAAATTGTGTGTGCGTGCGCGCGCGCGCGCGCGCGTGTGTGTTTATGCATAGAAAAAAAAAATATATATATATATATATATATATATATATATATATATTTCTACCAAATTTATTTATAGAAATCAAATAAAAATGTACGATTTGTAATAATAATTTGTTTTCTATTTAAAATAATAACCAACCTCCTTTGCAATATTTCATCAATTCAATTAAAATATTTTGTATAGATCTGTTCATAATTCATTAGTAAAGGAAAAGCAAGATTATTTAGTTTTATTGATCGGGCTAGCTGTGAAAGTTGGAACAAGTGTCAAATTTATAAAATACTTGTTCATTGTATAGACTAGGAGTGGCGCCTGTGTTATAACAAGTCTCTGGCCACCACGTCCGTGTGCAAAAATGGCCTTTCAACTCTCAAGTAACTGGTTTTCCTTCAAGTGCAGATTCGTACCTCCCACTCTTTTTCTTATTTGTTCACAAACAAGTATGTGATTGTTGTGGTGAGTCTGTTACTACGCGTAGATAAATCCATACATTTCTATTCCATTAACTATATGTTATATGTACATGGTAATAGTTTTATGTATCCTAAATGTCTTACGAAGTGTTTGATTAAATAGTAATATTTTAAAGTAAAATACTGTTTGTGCATACGGTAAGTCAGTCGTGTGTGTGTGTGTGTGTGTGTGTGTGTGTGTGTGTTAGGCTTAAGCGTGTGAAATACGAGGGGAAAATAATTTATATAAATAACAGATTTTAATAAAGAAAAACTATAGATAAACAAAAAATTTTGTGTAGTGCAAGTAAGAGAATTTCGCTGGATGTATCGTGCATATATTTATATAAAATATATAAAAGTGGAGCTAACTTATATCAATTATTTAATAAAAATAAATTTAACATTAATGAAAGTAATAATATCTCGATTAAATAGTTCGTTTTTTGTCTCGTGAAAGAGAAGATGTTTATAAAGTGTTACGTAACTGCCAAGGGGATAAACGCGTCAGTTTGTTAAAGTTTTACATGATCGCGAAAAGTATCGTAGAGGCGTGAAGGCATTTGGATGTCGCATAGATGTCAGAAGTGGAACACAGCTGGGACGCGACCAGCCTTGGACTTCAATGGAAAAGTTCATTCAACATCGTTAAATCTTCGCATTGCGATCCTCGTGTAATTGCCCATAAGGAAATAAGACTAAAAGGGCAGAAACTGAAGGACGGCGCGGCAGGCGATATAATAGAGGCACGTCCCGGCTCGATTCACGATTAAACGATATGCTTTAATGGAGTAAACAGACATAACAAATTGGTTGCACTACGTTCCGACAAGCTTTTACATTTTTAATAATTTAGTTTCGTTAGTTTATGCTGTTTAGTTGATCAGGGATTTTAGTTGATGTAAAAAATCACTTATTCTATTGTATAAACAATTACGATATAATTATTTAATAATAGAGAAATTTTAACGAAATATTATAAGCATTATTATTATTTTCGCGGTATAATTATAATGAGAATGCCTTTGTCCAATAAATCGACATTTATTGCAGCTTGGATTATTATTATATTACGTTTATATTACCTTAGCATTAAACTATCAGCATAAATTATTTTATACAACAAATATTGTTTACGACTTGTGGGTACGGATTATATTTATTCGCAACGATAAGAAATAATTTGACAAGTTCAAATAAACATATTACGAAAATAAAAAATGTTCACACTAACTCAATACATTAGAAACATCGATTAATATATACAAATTTTTTCAGTTCGATAATAAAATCTAAAATAAATGACCACGACTATATTCAATTATATGAGAAGAATTAAAATTAAAATTAAATAATGATAAACAGAACAAATGATATTTTTTAGATATCTAATTATTACAGATTATTTTAAATATTATCGTTTTTATTAATTTTACTAAATATATTCAGTACAATAACATGTAAATAATTTCCTCCCTACTCATTTTACTTTTATGCCTTGAAATGCAATCATAATTTAAGTTCATTATTTATGGTTTATATGCAAACAACTATATAAGAATATGGAATATTCATAAGCCGAGTCAAGTCAAATTTGTATTTTATTCTTTCTTTGCAATATATGAGTAATATATATTACATGGTAAAATACATTTATTTAATAAATTAATGATACACAGGAAATAATGTATGAAAAATTTTAATTTTTCCTAAATAAATTGTGTTATATGTGAACAAAATTTGTTGTAAACTAAATCATTGCGACAGGAATAATAATAATAAAGAATACAGAAAAGCAGACGGTAATAATAAAGCATCTTAACAATACGAAATTGTGTAATTTTTTTAATTTAATGAATCATTGAAAAATCAATCACAATTATTCCTAAAATATCAATGATTTAATTATTTTTGCAATTTGTTTCAATTAATTTTGTTTTTCGTAATATTGATATTATAGTATCCCATTATAGTAATTATTGCAATATTAATAAAATTATCAGTAATAACTTTTTTTATAACTGAGGGATTTAATGGTTGCTAAGTTAAGTAAAGTATGTATAAGCATCGAGAAATAAATGGAAAAAATATTAATTGAAAACTGAAATAAACATTATTTGACAATATATTTTTCAAGCTTTAGTGATTTTTTTTTTATTTTTTATTTTTTTTTTCTTATGAAAAATATCAACTAACCTTTATAAATATAAAATTTCCCATTATTTCTATTTCTAAATTTCTATTTCATATATAATAAAAGTTAATATTAATTGAAATTAGCCATAAAAACAGTATATTTCAAGTATATATCTAAAATTTTAGTACAATTTAAAATTATAAGGAATTATCATTGATATTTAAAAATGATAATACATTTACTGTATTTCTCTTGTAATTTAGTGATTTACAAATGAAAATAAAAATATGTTAAAAAACATTGAAACATGTGAATTTTTAATTTATAAATTCAAATATTTCGAAATAATACATATTCCAATTCATTTGTAAAACATCTAAATATTTGTAATCTACAAATTTGTAAAACATCTAAATACATTTTAGAATTTCAATGTTTAATTATAAACATATGAAAAAATTCATTTCATTGTTCTAACGAAGAATGATAAGGCATTGCAATATTTTTTAAACCCAAGCACTTTGTATAGTAGACTTTATTTATTTTTATAATAAAAATTTAGTCAATGTCAAAGTGACTCAATTAATATTCATGATTTATTTTATTCTGATAATAAATCATTAAACTGCTGATCACTAATTTTCATTGATTTAATAATGAATTTTTTTTAGCCTTAGCATAGTTTTTTTTAAAAACAAGTATTTTTCTGTTTTCATTTAAATGCTTCTTTGAAAATCTGAGGTTTTATTAATAGCATTAATATTCATTTATTTATCAATAAAATTAAAAACCTTTAATATATTTATACGTCTTTATAAAGTATTGAAGTACATATATCATAAGGATAAGTCGCTTAATTAACTGAAATGTAGAAGAGTAAACTAAAAGTTTATGCATATAAAAAGATAATTTGTAGAGTCATTTTACGTAGAAATTAAAAAAACTTGCGAAATACATATCGATAATTTCTTTTTTATATGACATTCAAATATGTAAAAATTTGTAAATCATGCTGTAATATTTCATTCAATATATAAAATATCAAAAAAGAATGTATAAAATATTGTTTAAACATAGCAATGAAACAAACAAGAATACCATGCAATTGACCAAGTTTGTGGATTAGATAAAGAGATGTAGAATAGTGTTGGTGATATCTCAATAGACACAGATTATATAGTATTATTAGGTGTACACTAATCGTATGCTTTTGTACATATGTTTCACTCTTCATTTGTCGTAAATATGCACATGCATATATAGAATTCGTATTTTTGTACCCTTTCAATAACATTAAACTTTATATCGTAAATAAGTTCTGATTTACGTATTGTTATTATTTTTAAAAGTTGAAAGTATTATTGAAAATTAAATGTATAAAACTTTACAATTAAGAATAGTACTTTATGTAAATAAAAGCAAATTTTATGTCGAAAGATTGAAAATGTAATATATAATTTCTTGGCACTTCGTATATGTAGACGTCGCTTGAAATTATTCGGTTTAATTACAAACATAATGGACAATGAAAAAAATTACTCATAAATTATCGTTAAATTTTATTTGGAAATTTCTTTAAATAATCTCAAGACTCTATTTTATTGCTTGAGCGTGCACTTAGCCATTAGTCAGATAATTAAATTAATTCGTTAAGCACTACTTTGCTCCTCTTTCTACTATATTAATATTACTTAATGTTAGAGAAACCAAGAGGTTGTTGACGATAACAAAATTTTTTAATTAATTATCGATTGCTTATACCGAAGATAGAATTGATAGTAAGACGAACAGAATATACCAAAATTGTGATGGTATTTTAGTAAATATTTAGTAATGTTGTAAAATTGGAAAGTAAGTGGCTCGATAGGAAACAAAAGATCGATCTTCTTTTTTGCTATAATGTAAGACGAAACTGGACTTCACGCGCACTTCCGCTACTTTCGCTTTTGTATTTCGGATAATCGGTAATTTATTTTGATCTATCGACCATTTTTACTTTACAATGCTCAGTCTTTTCAACGCCTCTCCTTCTATTAGAGTATATTAATTGGTCGATTTAATTCAATTATTTTATGTATAAATTGCAAGTAAATTTACAAAACTTGTGTAAACTATATTTTTTGACTAAAAATAAGAAGGTTCGTAAGAAAGGATTAAATGATTTTGATACAAATAATTATATCGTCGTGTTATATGGCTTAAATAGGTATAAATAAACGTCCATGTGATAGGAATTTGGGACCATATGTAAAGAATCTTTATCATTATTTTCTTATTATTAATTATTTATGAAGTAATTATTTATTCAGTAGACTAAAGTTTCTCTTCGATAAATTGATATTTACCATATAAGGAATGTAATTTTAAATAACAACAAAATTGTTTGCTTAAGAGGCAAAACAAGCTTTAATTTTTTATAAATGTTTTCTATGGAGCATCATCAGGACATTAAACAAAGAAAAGCTACATTCGCACTTTCACCATTTGTAAGAATCTTGAAAGGACAATGCAATTTTTGTTAAATTTTATATTTAATTAGAATTATAATTGGTAGCACAACTCTTAATACTGTTATTTATTGTTAAGATTATTACTAATAAAGAATGGATATGATTTTAGTCATAATCTTTAATAAAAATAGATTTTGATGATTTAAATACGAAAGAATTACTTGTTATTTTAGGTGATCGCGATTAAATAATTCAATTGCCAACAATGTACTTCTTATCAAATATTTCAGTTAAGGCGAATAACTATGTTTGAAAAGCTTCTTTTCTCTAATTTTGATATTTTTTTTTCAGCGAAAAATATTTTGTAAATATAAATATATAATTATTACTCTACGACAATAAATACGATAATATTTACCTACATAATTATGTTTAAATGAATTTAAAAATTAATATTTCCCTATAAAATAATATATAACTTATTATACTACATTACTAAAAAAAAAAAAAAAAAAAAAAAAAAAAAAATAAAAAAAAAAAAAAAAAAAAAAATATTTTTTTTTATTTAAAACAAAAAGAATAATACTTATTTTTAGTTATTCCTAGAAGAGTACAAAATTGGTCGTTATTATTAGACAAGCTTGAACCGTTTTAAATAAATACTCATGCAAAAGTAACCGAGAATAATTCTAAAATACCTTTTATAAATTCAAGATAAAACATAGCTTGAATTAGAATAAAAAAAAAAAAAAATAAAAAAAAAAAAAAACTTACCGATGATGAAGTTACGTTAATTTTTCCTTAAAAATTATTTCTTTTATTGCCGCTTACGTACTTAAGTTTCTGGCATACGCCCAACTAACATCTAAACTAACGTTCAAATCTTACAATGTAATACGAGGTAATACGAAGTAGAAGTATAACAATATTTTAAAAGAATATTTCGTTCTTCTTGACTATATAACATTAAATTATGCCTTAATGTATTAGCATATCACTAAAATTTCAATAACGACAAATTAAATAAAAGAATTACTTATTATGTTTATTGTGCTGGCAACTTTGCACGTTCTGTATTCGAATTATAATAGTAATATTAAAAATATTATAAATAATATCAACAATAATAAAAATAGTAATACAGAGGATAATATTATATTTATGGTAGATAATAAATAATTTTTAATCATGAATAATTAAAAAAATTAATAAAGTATATGAGGTCCAAGTTGCTTAATCGTAAAAGAAAAACGATTTAAAATAAAAAAACTTAAAGTATTAATAGTTTTTCTTCGTTCGTTTTTAAGTCTAAAAACATAATATAAAAGTTTTCATAAATAATAATCATATTCATGATGCATAATATTAAATTCTATATCATTATAGTATAAGACTAACAAATAATTTAAAAAATTTTTTCAATTAGATTTTATTATTATTAAATCCAATTTCCATTAAAATATATTTCTATAGCCTAAACCTTGAATGAATGTTAATGTATGTTATGCTTGAAAGAAATTTTGAAATCGTGAAGCTGTTTTAAATGGAATTGTTCATTACTATTGATTTTTGTATTTGAAAAGCGATAAAAAAGCAAGGAAATATAGATGATAAAAAATTGCATACATGTAATAGATAATGCAGGAGTAATCGGCATGGAAATATGAAATAACTAGTCTTTTGTTCTTGTAAATATGTTTGATATGAAAGGACAAAGAAAAATTGAGAAATGGAGATATGGAGAGTGAAAACAATAATCCTGATGTAAGTCTATATATCGACATATAATACTCTGGCTTCGATATGTTTACGCTGCTTACAAGTGAAGAATGGTTTACCTTCGACTGGCGCGACGTTTTAGTGAGAAATTCGTCCCTTTCCTCCTATACATCATTTAACTTTACGGCATTTTCATTATGAAAATTTATTGAATCAAACGCTTATAATGCAGTGTGAAGAAATAAAAATGTTTGTCAAATTTTTATCAGAAACTAAAACGAGCTTAAGCGAAGTGTAATATATGCGACTATTTTCAAATAATGGATATATACATATATCCGTGTGTGTGCGCGCGTGCGCGTATTTCTGTGTGTGTTTATAAATAATGCAATGTTGATGTGGCGAATCAGCGTATTGAAAATTTCATAAAATATTTATTTCATAAAGTAAATTCTTCGTCTAATAATTTACTCGTAAGACAACTGATGGATTAAAAGACATATATTTCAAATGAAACATATAAAGTATCAAAAACTTTGTTTAAAAACTTTATTCATTGAAACTCTTATGACAAATTTATGTGACGAAATTTTTATCATAAATTTCGTCTATCGAAAAAGTCATTTATTTCAAATAAAACAAACATTTATTTCCAATAAAGCTATAATTTCTTAATTTGAAAAAGCATTATATCATTAAACGGCAGAACTAATCAATATCATTAATAACTAATATCAACATTCGTATTAATTTCAGATTTATAATGTACGTAAATGTAAAACTGATCATAAAAATAAAAAAAAAATTGATATTCTACTGAATTTGGAAACATAATGGCAGCTAAAATAATAAAATTTGAAATAACTGTTTTTCTTTTTTTTTCTTTTTTTTCTTTTTTTCTTTTAATCATTTAAAATTATAATTTTATGTATTTTTTGTATTTATAACGTAGCCAATTGTTCCAAAATTATATTATTGTTATGTACATACTTGATCATACGTGTTATGATAATGAATTTAGATTGATAATATATTGAAGGCTTAAAATAAATAAGCATAGGTGCTTTAAATTATAATATTTATTCATTGTATACAAAATATCTTGAATATAGCAAATATTTAAAATTGAAAATTTATAATTTTTTTTCGTTTCGTAACTTGATATATTATCAAAATTGTATAGTACATTTGGTAGATTTATTTATTTTCTTATCAATGTTTTCCATGATATAAAAGTAATTTGAAATGAGTACAAATATAAATAATAAAATATTCGAAATGTACCATTTAATGGACATAAATATTTTACAAAATTCTCGGATTATATATTACATCAAAACTGTTGGATAGATGATTTTTAAACATAACTGAACAATATTTTCAAATTATAAATTTCCGAATCACTTACATTTATTACACCAAACAAATTCTGTTGAATTTATCTATTTAATTTATTCTAAAATAAAGCGACACCTTATAAATAACTTGTTTATTTAATCTAAAAAAAATTAATTAATACATTATTGCTCAAAATAGAAAAGTTGAATTTAAAAAAATTTTTTTTAATATTATAATGAGAAAATGAAATAGCAATATTAAAGTAGGTATAATTGTACGATAAAAATATACAAATAAATGTTTGTAAATCGTGCTGTTTTTAATTATATTGATTATGGAATTATAATATTTTATGTGTGAAATTATTTTTAATTTATAAGTAAATTTATAAATGTAGTCGATATTTTTACTGTTAATGAAATCGTTTCGTAAGTTATTTGTATAAATATAAAGTAAGTTATTGTTAATTTGTATATGAAATTCCAAAATAGTTAATTATTATTATATAAAAGCTCATGAAAAATTATAATATTGTTTTGATTTGAAATATTTTAGAATTATTTTTCTAATATTTCAATTATTCTAAGCCGTGAGTTACTTATGAAGAGTGAGTTACTTATAATCAATATTTTAATTGAGAAGATAATTGATTGTTCTATTGTATATATTGTATCGTATCTATTATCTCTCTCTCTCTCTCTCTCTCTCTCTCTCTCTCTCTCTCTCTCTCATACTCTCTCGATATTTCACATTATGAGATATTAGATATGTACATGAAAAAAGTAATACTCATTTACATTATTACGTAATTTTGAAGATTTTCAGCTATGTAGTAATAATTATCAAGACTATTTTTAAAAATAATCGTTAAAATTAACGATATACTAAAATTTCTACCATTTATGTAAAAAATTAATAAGTTTCTTTAACTTTCATAATTCGATATAAGAAAGAAATATGATAGTTTTAATTTATCCACTAAATTAAAAATCACTTGATAAAAATTATGCTTGTCATTGTTAATTATAAACTAATTATTATTTAAATTTTAAATATGTTTGATTAAAAGATGCATTAGTATAATTTAGTATTAATGTTTATCCAAATAATGCAATTATTAATATTTTTTATTTCCTAAAAAATATTATAATATTATTAAAAAATTTTATATTTGAATTCATTTAAATCGAAGGTTTATTCTTGAAAAATGAAGCTATTTAAGTATTTGATAATTTTCGTCAACTTACGAAGTTTATCTAAAGCATTTATTCATTTTAGTATATTTGAGATTTTAAACATACGAGTTTTGTAATATCTTATCAAATTTATCTGATCATATCAAGTTAAAACAAATATATCTAAATACACAAATTTGTAACTGCGAAGTTGAAAGCTTTAATTTAAGTAGTGTGGAAGATGATATGCATCGAATATATTTAAATTATTCATTATATTGTATTTAAAGATATAAATATAATATAATTTCTGTAGCTAATGAAGTATAAATCATTATAATATTATAAATTTTTCAAAGAAATTTTGTTTTTTGTTTTTACTATAAGCTAATGAATAAAAAGATGCAAATTTAATGTTGTAATAGCACATCTATTTTGAATCGAATCCATTTTGAAAAGTCGAATCGATTTATTGTCATTAAAGAAAAAAAAAGAAAGTACATTCTTCACAAATAAAAAATAATTTATGCACAAAAATTTAAATACAATTTAAATAGCGCTTGTAATTTCAGACAAAATAAATACAAATCAAGTAAAATGATCGATTAACGCTTTATTATTATACAAAGAATTGTATTTTGTTATAACGATTGTGTGTATTTGTATATTAAATATTATTTAAAAGTTGAGTAGGGAATGATTGATATTTTGTGATGTAATCAATGATAGAATATTGCAAATTATCTATTAATTTTATCCATTTCTTTTTAATACGTATATATATATATATATATATATATATATATATATATGTGTATATATCAATATGTGAGTTGGAAGTAAGATATTATTCACTGTATTTATTTAACAAGAAATATATTATCTATGCGAATATATTCAGCTTTAAAATGGCATTCGTGAAACGAGTGAGATTATTAAAGATCGTCTGAGTCTGTTAGTCTTAAATGACGTGTCAGTCGTTAAAATGAGTCGTGTTATTCACGCTATCATGTCTGTCAGCCTTAGTAAAAGATGATAAGACTTTTCATCTTAGATATCTCGGGTCAGCCACATTAACTTGGATAATTGCAAATTTTTAATTAAAAATTGGCTACCAAGATTACGGTTGACATGGTTGTTATTTATATTCATGGTTATTGAATTATAATCGCACAATTACTTTATATAAACGATTTATTCTCACATACAATTGTTTTATTTATTATATACGATTAATAGACAATTGTTAATTATTATTGGGCTCTATAAACAGCTGCTACACATGTACATGCTACACGAAGATACATCGGCTCAGCCGCAATTCATGCTCAACAGGCGTCGTCACACGTAAGTAACGGACTTTCTGCGTAAAATTCTCGAGTAGGTATTTAACTTTTGATTGCGAATGGTGTGTCTTCTAATTTTTGATGTTCCATTGGATAAATATTGTTGAGGGGTGTGTAGCGGGGGACTCTAGTTTAGAGAATCGAACTTGCGCACGTCTTGAAAAGAAGAGACTGAAAGATAGAGTGAGCGCGATAGCTACAACTAGATGGTTGGGTCGGGGAGGGGGGTGGAGCTGGAGCGGCGCCTCGGTATCATCGGCTCTAATATACAGTGAGTCGGGAAAAGTGATGCTCTAGTGGGGGAATATTTACTGGGATATTCGGCGTGTCACTATGGCGTTGTTTCGACTCGTTCCAACTTCAACTTCGGTCAGTCTCCCTCGCACTTACGGGTAGGTCGGTGATCAGTCGGAACTACTCACGTGTGCTAAAGCGAGAGTGCGGTGTTTGTTCCTCGCAAGGAAGATTCTTCTTACAATTTCAAGTGCTACGGGGAAATGAAACGCCGCAAAAGTGCATAGGGGAGGAGGACATTATCGATATTGTGGGGATAAGCTTCATCGCGATTACATGCGCATGCAACACAATCGGAGTAATGAGTGTGCGCTGGAGAAATAGATTTTGAATGGCTCCCGACCTCGAGAAAAAACGAGAGCCGAGGAGGGCATCTGGTGCGGTAGCACACTTCCGAAATCCAGACGCCGTTGGAGGCATGCAATTATTGCAACGATGCTCGGGCAACTTCTTTGGAGATTATTATCGACACGGTAATTAGCGCAAATCCTTTTATTTCAATCCTCTTCTCATTTCTCTCTCTCTCTCTCTCTCTCTCTCTCTCTCTCTCTTCGTTTTCTGCTACGTCAATGTTACGGATGCTCTTGATTCGTACTCTATTTGCATGGTCGAAATGAATTACTATTAATGATGAAATCAATTATATTAATATATGCACAGTAAAAATATACATATACCTTTACTATATGGCATATATACGTTCAACAAATAAACAATTGTTTAAAGAACAATACTTTAAAATTTTTAGGCGAAAAATAATAATTAGTATACCTGCAAACAATTTCAACATTAATGCAATTTCTATTAGAACATTAACACTCGAATTAATTGCATTAAAAAATTAATATTTATAACGATATTATATATATATACTATAATTAATAAAATAAGAAGTACTATTATTATACATGGAGAAAATTAAATATAAAATTTAATTGTGCAATGAAAGTTAGACATTTATTCTAAAACGAATTTATATATTAATATTTCAGTTATATTTTTATTATTAATACTGTCTTCTTCCGATAATTTATTATGTCCAATCTGCCCTTAATTTGCCCTTAATTTCAATTCCAGTTTATAGAAAAAAAAACAATTTGTATATACAAATCTACTTATTGCCAACGAAACTGATAATCTTGTTTTCATTATGCATTTGTCATTAAAAATAGCAAAAAGTTGATAACTAGGGAGATATATAACATCGTATTAAATAAATGAAATACTATTTTAAGCAATTTTCATTATATAATCATAAATGAATATTATAAAATATAATGATTTTCTATACAAATGTTTTTCTTTTATATTTATTTGTTCATATGTATTTTCAAATATGAATAGAAATCATCAAAAACTATTTAACAATATGTTTTTAATCATTTAATTCATTATTATTTTTTGTATTTATTTTTTTTATTTTTTTTTCTTAGTAATGTTAAATATATTGCAAAATGTACTATCTACGGAAAACTAAAATATATTTTTACGAAAAATTCAGTTCTTGCATATAAAACTTGATAAATAAATGTAATGTGATTATTCTTGAAAATGTGATATATAGTTTCAAATACATATTTAACGGTAATGATAATAAATCAATTAATTCTTAAATATGAATAATATAGTAATCTTTAGTAATTTTTTAGTAATTCTTATTAGAAATTAACATAAAAAAAAAAAAAAAAAAATTATCAGAAAATATCTGTATAAAATAAAATCTTCGAAGATTCACGATACGAGCTTGACAATACAATGCAAAAATATGGCTCAGTATACTAAAGCCAAAGTAACTGAAACTATTGAATGTATTAAGTAATTTATATGTTAAAACAAAATATGAGAAAAGATTTCCACAAATTTTAATTAAGAATTGTACTGATAAAAAAAGTTTACTTATTAAAAACTCTTTTACCGAGTATGCATTATTATGTAAAGACATGCTCATATCTCATTTTAGATAAGATATATCAAATTGTAGAGATTCATGTTTAAAGTTTTATAATTTTTATATAGAATTCAAATAAAATAAAAGTCATCGTTTCAATTAACTATAACAAATTATAATAATTGAGCTTGTATGTGATAAAAATGAGGAAATTAGTAAAAACTCTATAGTTGCAGAAAGTAAATGTTTTAATTAAGAAAACAATCATAGTACTTATGTAAATTTTAAGAGACATCTACTTTACAATTTTTTTTAATGCTGTACTGTAATATTTTATAAATTTCATGATATTCTGTTATTTTAAATATTCATTTTTCTAAAAATTATTCAAAATCTAAATAATTTAAATCAAATTTACCTTATGGCCCATGTAAAATTGCAATTATTGAATAATTATGAAATAGTAGAATGCAATGAAAATTATATCAAGAGATAAAAAATTAGCATAAAAACGTGCTCATTTCATTTTGTATGTTTTTATAATTTCTTATACTGTCTCTTACTAAATAATAAATATAAATCGCTTGCACAATATGTACATTTATATATTTATAAGAACAAATGTGGGCAATAAAAATTATTTTAATTGATGTCTGAAACAATTAAAATCATAATACGAAATAAACACAATATAAAAATAATATTTATAAAAATTATTCACATTCTTTTTAAAAAGTTAAGTTATAAAAAATATTATTTTTATTGCATAAGCATTATAGTTTTACATATTTATAGGTTCAATATTATTTATTATTTTATATTAAGTAATTTTCAAAAATATATTAACCAAATTTATGATTTGGTAATTATAACAAAATTATTTTCACTCCCTGATTTTATACTATATTTATATAAATACACGATGTTTTAGAGTTTTATTAATGTTCCTAAAAGTAATAAAAATTTTTATTATAAATCATGATCAATTGTACGTAGTAAGCAATTTTATAAATCTAACAAAACAATTTTATAAAAAACGTTTTCTTAGTCATTTTATACGTAGATTATTTGTTTGCAATGTACTGCATAGGCAATGTGCAACAAAAATCTATTCTTTTTCCTCAATATATAACAATATGCTATAGACTTTTATTGTATTTTAATACGTAATAATTTTAATAGAAATGCCTAGAGAATTAAAATTGATTATAAACTATAAACGTTGTTTAACAATGTTTATTTGAAATATATAATAATAACAAATGTTATGAAATATTGAGTTGAATATGTGCTCTAACTACTAGCGATCTTTCTATGTTTATGAATATCACAGAATAAAAGAAATCTCAATGTTTTATTTATTTTTATATTATATTAATGTAAAATTTCACGTTTCATGTTGTAAAATTTATTTTATAACTTCATTTACATTTTATATTATTATATGCAATACTGTTATATGTAACTACAATTTTAAGAATAAACTAATATTCCTTCATACATTGGGAAATTTTATTAATTAAACAGAATTAAGTTTGATAAAATATGTATTGAATATCATGTATTTAAAATATTTTTTTAATTTAGCAAACTGAATTTTTAACGAACTCTTAACTTTTGTTATTAAATTGCGGATAAAACGGTAAATCCGATACGTACTGTCCATTTACCTAAAAAATCTGGACTAATCGAATATTATATAACAAATATAACAATCTTCATGAAAAATATTTCAAATAGGATTTGGATTTCTAAAATTATAAAAAACTTTGCAAATTATATCTCTAAAAATTTATCATTTGCACATAATATTATTGATGATCAATTATATTAATTTATAATTCATATTTAGTAATAGAATTTCTTCGGTTATAGTATAATATATTATCGTAATGGAACGCAATGAAAATTAATTGCTCAGAATATCAAAAAATTTTCACAGAATTTTTTCAAATAACATTAAATTATATTATATAATACGAAAGTTAAATTTAATTATAAATAACAATTAGGAATTGTTATACAAATAAATCTTTGATAAATATTAAAAGTAAAATAGATATTTTTATAAAATCCCAACTCAATAAAATTCTTGATTACTTCTTGATTACTAATAATTTATTCATTATCCGAGCAATAAAATTATCTTGTGTATTCTCTAAACAAAACAGTAGATTTTAAAGATTAAAATTGTAAAAAATACCCAAAATATATTATAAATTAAACATTTTATTAACAAATATACTCGATCATTTGGTGTAAAATATTAAAGCATTTGTAAAAAATACTTACCTTGGATTTAAAAATAAATTTAAAGGTCTAAATGTTATCGTTTATTCTAATCAAATAATTTCCAAAGTTTTATACCATGATTAGTATTAAATATAATAAATATAAGAAAATTAATAATTTATTTAATCAATAACTGATATAATTCATTGTGGTCTTACGATTTCAGAGAATGGAAAATGATCATTATTTTTTCAACAATTTTCCTTATTAAATTATCATTATGGAAGAAAGGTTTTTCACTTTAAGCAACTTTTTAATTAAAAATATTCACCTGATTCCTGACTTGCTTAAAAAAATTTTAATAACTATAGCTAATTATTAATATATTTTTAGATTATATTATTAACATAATCATTTTCATCTTATTACATATTTTACTATATAGTAGTATAAGTATAAATTTTCAAGATTCCATTACACTCATATTTTTTTTATTTTTTTTTTAAACCGTATTTTTTACCTAAGTTTATCACTTATACATCTTATTATAGTTAAATTATGATAAGAATTAATTTCAAATACCCTATCTATTTTTATTCATGTAATAATAAATGTTTAATTTTTATAAATAAATTATTTAATTTTTATATTCAAGTTCTTTTAGTATTATTAATATTATCATTGAATATTATTATAATTATTTCGTCTGTTATATAATGATTACATAAATTAAATGTAACGTTGGAATAATATTAATAAATTACAATCTATGTATATAGTTGAATACATTACGTAACTTTGTTTATCAACTGCATTGAAATGAAATTGCAAAAATTGGAAGATCGAAAATTTATTTATAGTTGTTTAATGCTTAATCTTCACCTGAAATTGATAGAATATTTGTTAATATGTATTCGACATGTTCTATTATTTTGAGTTTCTCTTATATATATGTTTAATTTGTCTATTTTGATTAAATCCAATATTTAAAAAAATGTATATAAAGGATGTTGTTCAACAAAAAAAAAATATATATAAAATATAAATTTTTTATTCTTTGGAGATTATTTAATAATTAAATAAAATCTTAATTTAAAGTTAATTAAACATTATTCTTATCTGAAAATTGGAAACATTTCAATTCAATATTATAATAAAAAAAGAATTTTTGTTAAATAACATGAACTTAAAATAGATGCTACTGATCGCTGATTATCGACTTGTTATTATTATTTATTATCTTTTTTTAAAAATATATTTTCATTTTTATTAACGTGCTTCTCATGCAGTATTTTGTAGTTGTAAGATTAAGTTGTATTTAATAAAATAAAATAACCTAGCATTAATAATTTTATTATGTTTATTAGCAAGTATCAAGTTATGTTTAATATATATATATATATATATATATATATATATATAAATAATAAATAACAATAAAGTATATGAATTTTCAAAATTTTTCTGATTTATTTTCTGTTTCTTCCAAGGATGATAATTACATAAACTCATAATGTATCAAGGTTAAATTATAATTTTTAGTGACGTCAGGACTATAATACTTTATTACTTTCCATTTATTTATTATAGTTTAAAATTTATAGACTATTAAATTAGTTAAATTAAAATTTTTTTTTAATTAATTGATATAAAAGGTATTTCATTTCATTTTAAAGTGAATATTGATATATATATATATATATATATATATATACATATGCTTTTATGTAAGCGTTATAGAAAATAATGAAGCAAAAACATTCAGACATATTTCTCGCTTAATCCGGTTATATTACTTTAAAATTTCAGTAATATTAGCGTACAAACTTAGTATGTAAATTATAAAAATTTTTAAAATTTAAATTTATTATATAGAATAAAGAAATCTTAATATTTATGAGAATTGGCATAGATAAATTTCGATAAGACTAATTCTATTTATTTCTCATATTTTACTTTAATTTATACTAGCCACGTATACAAAATATTGTGTAACTATTTTAAAAATTGCAATGATTATAATTAATGTTTTCGTGTTAGGAATACCATTATAGAAATCATTCGATTCATATATCATATATGAAATTATAAAAGACATATAAGAAAATTTTTTTCCAAGTCTAAACAAATTTATAAAAAATGTCTAAATTCATATCATTTTTTTAGAACTAATAAAAACCAATTAGGCGATGCATTATAAAAAAATTTTTGTCCTTAAATCAGTCATTCTGTGTCTGCAAAAATATTTTTTTCTTTTTATACGATCGTATTCGTATCAAATGTATTTGTAAAAAGATGTATATTAAATAATTGATCACATATGATTGTAGATAAGACATCGTGGGACACTAGATAAGGCATATTGTTATTTTATTCATTTATGCTTTTAAGCGCTATAGGATCTTATGTTCGCCAGTAGATGTTGTATTATCAGTGCTTGTGTTAAAAGAGTAAAATTTAAAAGAATTAATTTTTTTATTTTTTCCAATTCTATTTGATGTTAAATGCAATATATATATAAACTTATTTATTTTATAAAAAGTTATTTACTATACGTAGCGAGACTTCATATGTTCTCTGGGATACTTGTGTCGAACTACATAATACGAAAAGTTGTGAAAATAAGAAAAAGGAGGAATTATCATCTGACAAGGTCAAAATTTAATTCCCATTTATATTTAATCTAGTTCCTGGGGTATTTGCATTTTAAATTCTAATAGATAAACGACCTCAACAAAGGAGGTTACGATTTATGTACGTAAGACGAAAAGATGGTTCAATGCGCGCATGTGTGCATATGCAGGTATGTGCGTGTATATTCGTATTATAAAGAGACTGTTAAAAAATTTTTAATTTGCTTGGTAAACTTGAGGATTCGATGACGCGATATCTTAAAATATATATGAACATTCTGTGCTAATGAAGTATATTACTTTGACTAGTTGTTGCATTATTTAGTTTTTTTTTTTTTTTTTTTTTTTTTTTACATTATATCGACTATATTATACAGTTGTTTTATTAATATTTATTCATGAAAATTGAAGACATTAGTAATAAAATACTATGGTAATAATTTGAAAATTATCGAAAAATGTGGTCCAAGTTTTTAAAAGGAAGCTCATCTTGTTATGATGGAATACAGTTACACTTCATCTGTTTCCATATTTATTTTTATATAACTCATCGACATTATACTAGAATGTGCATATAGTATGATAATATAATCTTCTAGTACATTAATATTCAGGATAATAATTAACTTAATTCATCGAAACTGTATCCGATGGAGCATCGAAATTTAATTTCTTATTCTTTTATACGGTTGACAATTATTTGTTAAATTATAAATTAATTTTTTTTTTTTTTTTTTTTTTTTTTTTTTTTTTTTTTTTTGATATATTTAATCGTTAATAATTCTGACTCTTGAAT
Organism: Ceratosolen solmsi marchali; assembly: GCF_000503995.2. Taxonomy (NCBI): domain Eukaryota; kingdom Metazoa; phylum Arthropoda; class Insecta; order Hymenoptera; family Agaonidae; genus Ceratosolen; species Ceratosolen solmsi. The sequence continues at coordinate 1,029,190 of NW_011948437.1, forward strand.
ATTTCCATACGGAAGAATTTCGATTTTCCAATATTGATATCACCATTAAATGCGGCTAATTCTTTTTAAGAAGTTGTTACTTATAAACTTTATATAGATTTAGTTTTGTAAAGAGAATAATATTTTATTATCATTAACATACGTTCATAAATAATCGATGTTATGAGATATAAATAATATAAATAATAAGTATCAACATTAATATTTACAAGGAAGCTTGTATGTATCGGTTATTTGAATAAAAATTTTTATTAATATTTTAAATGCTTGAAAAAGAATAATATAAATAATGATTTTTTTTATGTACGTGAAAGATGTTATTATAATCTTCGATATGAAGAATTCGCATAATTTTCCAGCTTCTATGTAAAAATTTATATTATTCACTCTGCAATATAGATTATAAAACTCAGGCTACAATTAATTGGAATCCGTGAATAAAAAATATAAATCTGATTTAGATTATAAAGAAATATTTGATAATTTAACATAATACAAAATATATTATATCTTTCATCTATAACTAAAATGCTTTAAAATATTTAATAACTATTAGATTAATTTATTTTGAATAGTTATAATAATATTATTGATAATTATGAATAAAATGGCATTGTCAGTCGATATCTAATGATAATGAAAACGTCGAATCAATGAAATCGATTCATTTACTTAAATCTTATTCTATTTATTTTCATTAAAATTATTTAGCTTAATTACATCCTTTAGATAGCCAATGCTATGCATAAGCGAAAATTCTTATAACATTTTTCAGGCTACCGAATATTTGTTATTATATTTCATTAGTCAGTATTATTAGTGATGATAATACTCGTATATTAATGAGTCAAGGAGAAATATTTTTAATGACTGTGTTGAGGGTATCAGAGTGTAATTATGTGTGATTGATTTTTCAGTGCCTACTTTTATTGAGGAAGAACTTTATCAAAAATATATAATTGTTTTTAACTAACGTTGGCAATACGGCATGTGATGCACACATGTCCATTTCACAATCGATGATGAAATGGAAATTGAACGTCACTGCTTTCTTAATCTTTGAAAGTTGATTTTTCAGCAAATGTTGTATTGGAGAAATTTTCAAATTTCCTATGATAATTACTTTACATTTTTATAATAAAGCATGTCGGCGAAAAGATAATTAGCCATATGTGTAGTTTATTATGTAACCAGATTTTTTTTTTTTTTTTTTTTTTTGGAGAAAAAATATCATTAAATAAATATAATATGTAGTCTAAACAAAGAAATTGATAAATTTTCTATCTACATCGAAGTAATAATCTTGAAATTATATGATGAATAAATTTCAAATCAGCAGAGTTCTTACGCGTGCACATGCATGAATCATATAATTTTAATCAGATTGGATACTTTTATTGAATAATAAGTATACGTCATGTTCATCGATTTTATAAAAAATAACTCAACGAATGATTATAAACTTCGAATGTTGATTTTTAATTTTCATTTATAATTATCTTATTATTCTTTAGTATCTAAAGATTGTTAAATGTTGTAATCCATATTAAAATAGTTAAGTAGTTAAAATGCAATGACGGATTAAATTCTAAAAAATATATAAATAATTTTTTTTTTTATATATTTATTACTTTACTCTTATCTGACACTGCAATTGTTATCTTACACTATAAATTATCATCTTATTCCCTAATTATTAAGAAAGGAGTAAATATCTTTGTAATACTCTGTGATTAGAATAAAATAAAAATAATGGCCAACGGCAAAATTTCAAATTACTATTAAAAATTAATTTAAAAAAGTTGTTTAATACTCATTAGTTTCTTACTCTTAGCTTTCTTACTCATTACTATATATTTATTTAGTTATTTATTTATTTATTTATTTATTTCATTATATTTATTATTTAAATATAAAATAAAATAACGTTGTATTGGTCTACTCGACAGATTATAAATATTATGAATAGTATAATCAAAATTAATTTTAAACTGTTAAGTATCTACCATCTTAACTGTCTTTTATATTAAAATATATATTTATTAAAAATTAATTTATCTTTGCATGAATAAACTAGTAAATTAACATTAAGAACATTTGTTATTGTACATACTAAAAGTATTTGATACGAAATTATCTTATTTTATATAGAAAATAATAAATATAGTAATAGGGTATCATCGTATCGTGTTGAATCACAAAACAATTATAAGTAAATAAAAGAGTATAAATAAAAAAGTATAAAAAAATTTTTGACACATTTTTTTTGGAAAAATAATTCTTAATTTGTTTTTTCTTTTTTAATCTTCAATAGCTTGAAATAAAAAAATTAAAAATTTGTATAATAAATTAAAAATATGAAGAATAAATTATGAAATAATTACAATAATAATTCATAATAACAAGTAATAATCAACTTTTAAATGAATATAGTTAAACAAAATTTTTTCTCAACATATACAAATAGGAAGAATTAAAATTTATCAGATTAAGAATCATGCTGTTAGCATGTGTTTACAGGTGTAATTTTTTAAGTATATAAATTCTCTATTTAAATGTATATAGATAAATATATAAGTATAAAAAAAATATATGAATATTTACATAGGTATGGAGATAGATAGAAACATATATTAAAATTTATGTGATTTTAAAGATAATTGTTTAATATTTTCATGAAAGAAAAAATTAATTTTATATAATTTTAAACGTTTTAGACGAATAAATGGTTTAAAGCAGCTATGGGTAGATTTTATAACATTTTTTAAATTAAACTTTATAATTAAACGGCACAAAAATTTGATCATAATTATAATTTATAAGTATTTCTTACCTTTCGGTTTTGTGAATAAAAAACTTCCAAGTATTATAAATGTTACTTTTTACTTAATTTTTTTAGATTAATAAAATTTTAGGAAATAGATCTTATGGTTGGTATAAATGAACAGTTTCTCGCTTAATTTTATCGTGACATTTTATTTATTTATTTTTTTTTTCAATACTTACATACTTTTTTTATATCTTTATATTATTTTATTAATATAGTAAATACAATTTTTTTTTTTATAAGAATTATCATAACATCACTGGACACGTGATTTTCGGATTTCAGATATGAATACTTTTGTCTAGCTTCAAGTAGATGAATTGTTTTATACGTATGAAGAAAGTGTATAAATATATCGATAAATTAATTTTATATAAGATATATTATCTGTAACAACTCTTAATTTATGTTTTCCCTAAGAGCAGAGTACCCTCATAATATTTGACCTTCGGCAGCTCTTTTTATTACTTGCGGTACGCGTGATTTTTTTTTTTTTTTTTTTTTTTTTTTTTTTTTTTAATCTAGCAGTATATAGAACGAGATTAATTAACACACTATATGAAGAAGAGAATCATCAGTTATTTCTTTTCTCTTCTTTCATTGTCAGATGAAGTTTTATTTTACGAGTATTCTAATATTGTGAAATTGAAAATAAAAGCAAATTAAATTGCGCTGAAAATGATATTTATTACAATCGCCTTGATATATAAACAAAATGATTCTATCTACATTACGTGATGAAAAATTCATGTCTTCATTTAGTTAATGTGACATTTAGCTTTATGAAATTGATTTTCAAAATACAAATGAAAATGCAAACTTAATTGAAATTTTATAATTATAAATCATACATATCCATAACGTCTAGCCTTTGTTAATCTATTAAAGATATTCGTACCGTGATTTTCAAATATTATATTGTTATCTTAAAGCATTCCTTCATTAGTAGCGAACAACTGTGTGAATAATATATATCTAATATAATATTTAACTATAGCACCAGATTATTATCTCAATGAGTTTCGTAGAATTAAATATGTAAAATTCACGTCTTGGTAAATAATAAATTTATATAAAATTATCATGATAATATTATTAGTGAAACGTTAATTTAAACCATTAATAACTCAATCTACTTTTTATGTAAATAAAAATTAAATAATTCAAATTGAAAAGTATTGCTACTAAAAAGTTTTAACATTTGCCCAGACATTAAGAATACTTGTATTGATTTTATTTATATTTTGGGACATTTAGAAACTATAAAGAAAATCTGACAATTGTAATTCGTCATGTAATATGTTTTAATAATTGCAGATGGAGTTGTTATAAAGTATTCGCTAAATTAATTATAGACAAACAATATTTAAGAAACGTGCGATTTATAATGGTTAAGGAACAATTTGAAACACAGAACTTTATATTGTAAATGAATAGCATTTATTTTACAATCTCTATTTGAATAGTCAAAAACCCTGTCAGGGAAAAATTTTATAATCTAAAATTAAAATCACTATGTGACTACATTTTTTTGGATTAAAAAATAACTGTGTATTCACACAGTCTTCATTATTTTTTTCTCTACATTTTGAGAAGAAAGAACTCTGAGGAAGCATATAAGCACTTATGATTGGTCCATTGCACGCCATTGTGGAATCCTTTCAAATATTTATGCTAATCGTTTTTTAGCGCACATTACTTGTTCATACAGGGATTTTACTTGTGTCCTTGAAATTCGACCGAAGACAAGTCGAGAGTACGGTTAGCGCCATACTGTGGTCACGTTGTAATGATGTTTATTGATGTGGTTATCGACGTTATATATATTTACTTCACTGAAGCATATTGTTCTCTGTCTTTCAAGCAGATAGGCAAATAAGTAGAGATGGATTTTAGAACATTTGTGGTAATTCTGTTACTGCGAAGGTAGAATCATTTAGTAAATAATGACGATTCGGGTCAGTTCGAGGTGCAGAATAATTTAACGAAGGATACTTCGAGAAAATTTTTGGTCTTCAGATTTTATAATACTCCGCTCTTTATAAATATTCTTTAAATTAAATGTGACCATTAGCTTTTCTTTTATATATAATATAATTATATATATATATATATATATATATATATATTAATTAAAATAATAAATGAATGAATTTTCAAATTTCAATCCAATTGAATATATAAGCTATCATTCTATCGTAATTAACTAAATAGAGATGAATGTTTGACAATTTTTTGTTAAATAATGTATTTCATTTTGTAATATTTAAAAAATATATTTTATTTTTCAATAAAATTCATGATTAATAGTTGATTTTTGTTAATTAACGAATCGACATATTTGAAACAAAAATAAAATAGTATTATTAATTAATTTTAGTTACTCTGTTATATAAGAGCTTTATTAATTTACCAATTTACTTATTTAATGAAAATTATATTTAATATTGAATCAACTGAATTATTTCATTCTTACAAAAATTTTTTTTTATAGTAAATAGAAAAATAAATTACATAGATTCTCAATTATAAATACTGCGACTTTATATAATGTTTTATGTTAAATATTAATATTAAAAATAGTGAGTAAACACTTTTTTTTTATTTTATTAACAGACGAAAAGTAATGTTGAAAAAAAATTCAAGCTTCAAGAAATTATATTCAATTTTACTTTTGAAATTCATGAAATTATTATTAAAAATTTTCATCATCGCAAAATAAAAGGAAAACCTTCAAGGTGAAAGTGCACTGATTTTTACTTAAATAATATTTAGTTTATAAAAGTTCCAATAAATTATTTAAAAAGAATTAATTTTAAAAATTTAATTTTCAATACATTCACTGTTAGAATAAATTTGAGAAATTTTATTTTCTTAATGAAGTTTATGTTATATAATGTAAATGAGAAAATATTAAAAAAACATGTTTTAAAAAGCTATAGCAAAATATTTATTTTATCCGGTGTATTGAATGTAATATCATTCTTCATTTAAATTAAGGATTATCAATATATAAATATTTTAATTTGTAGATCATAAAAGTAAAAATCTCTGTTCGTCATTCATCAGATTTGAAAAAAATTAATCGAAAATCAAATATAATAACAATTTATAATGTAAACTTATTTTTTAATAAAATGCATCGATTAACTTGAAAGTAAAGCTACGTAAATACAGAATTAATATATGTGAAGCGATGAAATTTCTTTAATTATATTCTAAGTACGTCGAAAGAAGAAGGCATTTCTATTGTAACACTCTGATTGTAATTTTTTTTTTAATTATCATTTTTAATCTTATATGTTTTTTGTAATCTATATGAGTAAAGTTATTTATCTTATTAAAGTTTTCTTAAGTCTATTTTCATTCATATCTTTATGATGTAATCATATCAACTATTATATTTCGATTTTTGCTTCGTTTAGTTTTCACTTAATGTTATACGTATGTTAATAAACTAATACACTAAAAATAAAATTTCATCAGCTACGAATCATTAAATTCATTATTATTTGCATATGCCAAGGTTTAATTTACAAAATTCAATTGCAAAAATACTTACAATTATAATAACTGACGGCTTATTTATAATAAACAAATATACTATTAAAATAATCTTAACTGTATGTTTTATTTAACTATACCATTGTTTATTTTACCTGTTAAATTTATTTAATAAAAAATGTATACGTGACTTAATAAAATTCCTTTTCTTCTTCAATAAATATATAACTGAATTATATCAATACTTTAATCATTGCGACGTATCTCATATTGATCGCGATTACTAATAAAAAATAGTTTATTTAATAAAGAATTAAATAAAATATTGCTTTATTGAAATATTTTATAACAGTCTTTTCTTCATATATATTTTCAAAATAATAATGATAATTGGTATATCTTTCGTTCAATATTACTTTTTAATTTGTTTGAAACAGAAAAGTTTCTTTACTTTCAGTTTAATTCTCTCATTCGTTAATATTTAAATTACTTATTAGCATTATATTCTTAAATCATTAAATGATTGCTAATATAAAGTCCACTTATTAATCATTGTCAACTAAAATATATTGCTATTAAATAATAATGTTAAAGCCACGATAGATAGAAAAGTTTTGGTTTGTTTTAATTTGTTATCTAAAAATTATCTTCCGTACGAATAAAATGTCCTTGTCTCGTTAAATAAAACTTTTAATAGAAATATAAACTATAAACTAATATCAATATAAGCATTGTACTTTAACTTTTTCAGATAATAAAATTTAAGATAAAAAAAAAAAATTTTTTAAAAAATCGTAAAACATCTTTCGATATAAATCTAATTTCACTTTTACTAACTAAAATAATTTAGTGATGTAGATTTTTATTAATTGTCATTTTAAAGAATATTTGTTTAAAAACTATAATATTTAAATAACGTTGAGAGATATTAATCATGAGCATTGTACATCTAAATCTCGACTTATATTATTTCAATAATTGCATACAATATAAAAATGTAAAAGTAATGATATTCGTTTGGCCTTTATTTGCAAACTAAAACTATAATCCATTTGTATAAATAAAATATTTAAGATATAATTTGAAATTATTCAGGCATGCATAGGCATGTTGGAAAAATAAATACGGTCCAATAAACATTTTATTATCAATGAATTAAATCTTATTTATTATATTGATAAGTAATATTTATTTTAATAATTCTAGCAATTCAATTTCATTTAGCTTTGAAAAATAAATAATTTCTTAACTTAAATGAATTTTATATCGTATGATTATGTAGGATTAATATTAAAACTGAAAAATATATGTGTGTATATGTAGGTGTTTAAACGCGAGATCGATGAACTTCGATGAACTTATGTCATCCATCCTCATATATTTTATAATCACTGATTCATATATTTTCGCATGACGTTTAAATGAAATAATTTGTTGCGCTGCATGGGGACACAAGTGATAATTTTTTTCTCAGTTATACAGCTAGAAGTTTTTTTATCTTGTTCACTTACTCTTCTCAACTCTGTTTGATTTCAAACTTTCCATTATTTATTTTGTAAATTATCTACTCGTAAATGGATTGGTGAAAATTATGTATATATGTATCGGTTTATTTATTCTATTAATTATTTCTTGTTGTGAAATTTTAGTTTCTTTTCTATTATCTGAAATTGCTTCTAGTGAATTATATTTTATCGTATATTGATATGGTGAAAATTCAAAAAATTTAATTGGCAGATAATTCATGAGATATTTAAAAAAAAAATTTATTCAAAAATTTTTTTTTTTTTTTTTTTTTTTTTTTTTTACAATTGATGTTTAATATTATGTTTCGATGTTTTTGTTTAAATATATTAATTTAAAATTTTTTATATTCAATTTTTACATTCAGTGGATTTTTAATATGAATTTCTTTTTTATTTATTATTCTTTTATTCTGAATTGCATATCACAACTATTGATTTACAATAATTGAAGCATGAAATAATTATTAGATTCTTCTTTTCTTTTTCTCGTATATCTTATGACGAATATCAATATATGAAACGAGCTCATATTATGATAAATGAGTATAATAATTATAATAATTATACGAATAACATAATGATGTGATCGATTAGGAATTATTCAAAATAAAAATTTCAATACTTAAAATTACATTTTAAGAAAATTGTTTCATTCTGAACGATTCCCTTTTTGTCTTTTCTTTTTATTTATTTTCTTAAAAAATTTTTTCTTCTTACATACGCTAATTTAAAGAACAAATTAAATTGAGTAGTTTCGTTTTAATGAATGTACATGATATGTTTGCTCATAAGAATTACAATTTCTGATGAAAATAAATAAAAATTGTATACTTTTCTTGAACGACAATTGTATCATGAAACATAAATAATGTTTTACTTTTAATTTTATATTTATTATTCATTTATAAATAAGCTCATAGAAAATAACAGTAAAGGCGATAAATGAAAAAATATGAAATAAAATGTAAGTAACATAACCGGCCTTCCAACGCATTTTTACACAAATTATTACAATATTATAAATAAAAATAAAATACTTATTGTAATTATATAAATTTAAGCTATATAATTCTGCTATTATAGCATGATTAATATATATTTTTTTTAATGTATTGAAATAAAAATTGAAATACTTTTTGATAAATGTAATAATGCGTTTATTTTAAATCTTCGTCACCAGGAACTACAATTTCGTCTCTATAAATACAAAAAAAATTATATTCCGTATTCAGTCGACAAAATTTGTTTACGTCCTCGTTTGTTCCCTTGAAATATGCTATCGTCGATGAACACGAATTGAAATATGCTAATATACGGGCGTTTTCACATTGGCGAATTGTGACATTTATTAAAAAAATCAACTAACCATATGATGAAAATTTGCTCACATATGTGCTGTTCATAAAAATGTGTGAGCATGACTTTTCATCTCGGTGCATTTTCAGTAAGCATAGGCAAATTATGTAAAACAAACAGCAAGAAAAAGAGAGCAGACACGAGTGCAATTGCATAGACACTCAAGAAATGGCTTTGGCATCTACCGGTCATTGACTTTCTTCCGTAATTTTCCTCGCGAATCACACTAATACGATGTAGTATCCCGTAAAGCTTGGTAACCAGTATTTGTTCTACATTGTTTACACCCTTGTTAGGAAAAGGTAACTCCGCACCCATTATTTCGATGTATGTGTTTACGCACGCGTTGTGTATGTGTGCGCGTATGCCTAGAATAGTTCTCAACCCCTTTTCGTAATTACTTTAACCGCAGTGGTCGTGGTCGTTCGCTTTTCTATAAATAAATCGTCGACGGCGATCGAGCTCTCGCCTCGTTCCGTATCAATTTTTTCATTTTGCCTTTTTCTCTTTAGCTTCCTCTGACGCCTATTGCTTCTTTATTTGTTACCCCCCCCCATTCTCCCCCTTCCCCTCACTCTATCTCTGACACACGCACACACACACGCATGCACGCACGCACGCACGCACGCACGCACGCACGCACGCACGCACACACATTTGACTTTATCTCGACTGTAGTTTCAAACTCCCAGCTTGATTGATGAACAATGATTATATCTCCCCTTGCTTCTTTCTCATTTACTCCATAGGGTTCTTGAGTTATAAAATTAAATCGTATTGTTTTCATGAGAACATTGTAAGTTTTCTGAAATTATATTTAAGTCCAATTGTCTTATTTTATTTATAAACTTATTTATTTAAAAAATTGTAATTTTTATGTATAATACCTTTTTGTATTAAATGTTGTAAAAGTATGATTTTATATTTTATAGAAGATATCTTTAATTTTTCTTTTTCATGTTTATAAATGTGTTGTCAATTAACAAATAATTAATTGCTACTATCATTGAATTAAACACAAAATTATTATACAGAGCATCAATTTTTATAAAAAAAATTCAGTCTTTAAACCCTTTTTAATAAACAGGTTTAAAGCGATAATTTTAAAATAATGCAAATTATAACATGAAAATGTGAATACATAACAAAACGAGTTTTATGAATTGTTTCGAATTTATAAAAATTGAGTTTTTCAAGGCATAATATAATAATAAAAATAAAATAAGCCTCTTAGCTTATAAAATAGCAATAAACCGAATAAGATTCACAAGGTGTGTATTGACACGGATTGATTCAGACGAGACATTTCCAAGTCTCAATTGATCGGATGAGTATATATTGTAAGATGATATTTATAATCTATTAAATATTTCTGACATATTATACTCAAATTAAAAATATATCATTAATATAAATATATTTTGTGTAGACTACTATTGTCGAAAACGCATTAAAAAACGAATGATCTCATTATTCACATATATTATTGTGAATATATTATTCTTCACAATTTATTACATCATCCAATAATAAATGTTTAGTAATAATTCATATTTTATACGAAAATATTGTATAAGATTTATCTAGACAAATCTACATTGATATTTATACTACAAGTTCAGAAAGCTTCATTTATCTGTAATATTAGATTTTAAAAAATTCGAAAAATCACATTGTCATTGCGAATAATGTCATACCGACTAACGCAAAATTATTATTTACACGTACCTATGATTGAAGGTATACACAGTTTTGAATTATTGGATCATTAATTTGTATCCTCATATTATCTGATATTATTAAATTATATTATTAAATGATATTATTGAATAGTATAACATTATAATTAATTAAAATTTTGTAATTTCATATACTTCTTAAATTTCATAAGTTCACAATCAAAATGTACACGTATATCTATATATATATATATATATATGTATGTATATATCAGAATATTTTAAATTTTAATTTTTATTGAATTATAAATTATTGTTAATTAAAGTTAGCTTTTGCATTGACTTGAACCGAGTGTTCATTTTGATATTTCGATAATTAATTTAATAAAGATATTTGAGAGAATATTCTATATCTATCGTTATGACAGTGGGTGAAGGACTAATGAGTAGATATGAATGTTTAAATCATTGTTCACTTAAACTATCAAGTTATAATGTAAATCGATAGAAAGCTAATTAATGTTGGTTACATAAGGATAAATAATACATTGAATGCATCCAATTAACAATAGGTATTCCTTGACTGTTTAACATTTTTGAATAAAAATACATTTGTTCAATTAGTATTTAGCATCCTAATATATATATATATATATATATATATATATATATATATATATATATATATAATATATAATATATTTATAGAGTGTTATTTATATATATATATATATATATATATATATATATATATATATATATAATGCATAATAATTCTGAAGAGTCTTATTTAATTTGAAAGATCATTTATATTTTATTCGTTACACCGAAAGCTAAATTAAACAATTTGTAAGTAATAGTCCTAAAAAATATTTCTATTCATAATTTTCTATTTTGTATATATAAAGCAAGTCTCGATTTTTTTTTCTTATCCATCGTGATTTTATTCATTTAATAGTAAGAAGTCTAAGGCTAGAATGAAAAGTTTCATGTTTTTATTTCACAAGATATTACTTGACTCCATTTGTCATTTATGATTATAATAATGAAAAACATTAATTGGATTTTATAATTAACGTAAACAGTGTTGCTACGAAGTAAAATAAATTGATTAGTCTTTATAGTAATTAATATTAGTCTCTTAATAATTGAACATCATCGACCATTAATAAGAAATAATTGATTTTTTAATAAGATCTATGTAGCTGTATAGGGTTACTAAGATCAATAAGATCTATTCTATCCTCGTACTTACCGAACTTTATTCAATGCTCTTACCTAATAAATTGAAAAATTTCATATTTCAAAACTGTCCGAAATTTATTGATGAATGATATTACTCGAAACAGCTTTTTAATATTGATTCTCTCTTGAGTGCCAACTATAAAAAAATTGTGTACAACTCTTATTATTAACTGATTTATTAGCACATGCAGTAGCTTTTAATTAATTATGTACCCTTTAAATTGTCATCCATCGTTATATCTAAGAAAACAAACCAATAAACCAATTCCATCTGTAGAGATACAGAGTTTGATTCTTATTAAGTCAAATCTCTTAAGGAAATTGCCAAATACTCGACATGTTATATCATTGTTCATGATTAAATTTGTTATACACTTTTTAAATAATTGAGCGTGTATCGTACGCGCTTATGCGCTTCTTAAAGCAATACGTATCGAATATAAATTACATGTAAATTTTTGTAAATTACACAGGTACTAGCACAGACGTCACGGAAGGTATCTCATCGTCGACAGTGATCGGGGCAAACTTGAGGAACAGCAGCGGCTCAGCCAATAGCGGACCGGCTTCCTCGAGTCGGCCCCAAAATAACCCCACACACACAGCCAACACTCGCAGCAGAGTTGGTCAGCAACAGCAACAGCAGCAGCAGCAGCAGCAGCAGCAACAGCAAACACAAGTGCAACGTGCCCATCATCGTAACCAAGCGAGAATTCCGCTCACTTCGTCGCTGATTAACCGTGCCCCAGGCGGATTGAGAAGCTCGGATGAACAACTCGGCACAAGATCCGCAGGAAACAACACACAGGACCTTTGTGACAATTCTAACGACTCCGGCCTCGGATTCGAGGAGCGTCAACAGCAACATCTCAACAAAGCTGCTGTAATTATGCCGTAGACTTTAAGTCTCTTAAAATTATTTCTTATTTGATTCGAGAGACGACATTTAACCACTTCTCTTAAGACAAAAAAAGTCCTTAAAACAACGCGTCCTCTTGCTTTGGGAGCAAAGCTTTTGTAAATAAAGTTGATGCGCGATGTGCATTTTACTCAATTTAGACAGAATTTATAAGAATCTGATTCGTCCATCATTCAGAAAATCGCACCAATTAATTAAACTCGATTGATAATTTGGCAGTACTAATTATGATATTGTGTAATTTTAATTGCAATTGCTATATTGATGTATTATTTAACCCCTTCACTTTTCAGCTAATCGGCCTATTCAAATAGCATTCATTTTAAGTTAAATACTATGCATTAAACTCCTATTATAATTATTAAAAGCAAATAATAATATTATACAATGCTGTTTGGAGAATTTTCATCTATAGTCAATTAATTATTAATTATTGATTATTATTGCAATATGCTGAAATACAAGTGTATACAATACGTAGGCACAATCACTTACATTTTATGTAGCTAACTCAATTATTAGTAAAATCGGGCATTGCAGTACTTTTATAAATATTTTATAAATTAATATAGTCTCGTTCTTTTTGCTAATTTTGCTTTATTATAGCATCTTTCATCGATTGTTATTCATAATTATGCTTTCACTTTGATACCCCAACCGTATGTTGTTATAAATCATTAATCCTTATATTATGTTCCTAGTCTCTATTAGTCTGCCTTTTTTCTTCTTCTTATTAGATATTTTTTATTGAATTTAAAATGATCAATTATCTACTTCTTTTGTTCTCTTTATCAAATTATCAAATTAATAAATTAACTATCTTTTCTTTCATATTATTATCTATATTTTCTTGTTTCTTGCATTTACTGCTTTCTTATGTATTTGTATTTGTATTTTTTTTTTTATTAATCTTAATCTTTATTTAATATCTTTATGCTATTTTTTTTGGTTCAATTTCCTTTCTATTTTCTAAATCCAATAAAAATTTTTTTATGAATATTTCATCATACATATTTCATTTTTTTTTATATTATTCGTAAATTTTCATTGTTTTATGAAATTCTGATTTACATATTAACCGGATATTTAGTATTATTTTCTGTTTTTCAAAATATTTTTCAAGATACTCTATATTTTTATTATAACATTACACTATTTAGACATTTGTAGCCAGTCATCTATACCTACATCTCACTTTGGTTTTCTTTCTCGCACTTTCAATTATTTCGTATACAATATTGTACTATACTATATAATTGCATATATATGCCATTTCTTCTACAAAATTTGTTATTTTAATTGAACAAACATTGAGTCGATATACTTACTTTCACATTTAACTGCCATTATTTACAGCGCTGGCACATTTCGTTTTATTATCTCTTTTACTTTTTTGCCCTTTTCTTTTATTTTTCTCTCATTCATGATATTCGAATCGCTTCCCATATATCTTCATGTACCCTACTTTTTTTTTCTCACTTTTTAAAACTATATTTTGCCCTTTGCATTTAGATCGGCATATTTTTTCATTACTATACTGTTAATTAACCAATTTTTTCTTTTTATTACAATTATTTTTCCTCGCGAATAATTATATTATCATTTTATAATCATGAAATTGGCAGGTTATCTTTATTATATTTATATTTATGATATGTATTTTTAATTAAATACGCATGCGAGCGTGTCATTTATGTAAAACAAAGATTTTTATTAAAATAAAGTTAAAATTTATGTGCGTGTGTGTGTGCGCGCGCGCGCGATATTAGCATATTGCTAGTCAATGAAAGCAATTAAACTATGTAATGGAAAATGAAGCAATATATTTTGCAATCATAATTGTATTCTGATGGACGTATGTGAAATATATTAATATACTTGCACTTTTTAATAATTTTTCTTTTGATATATTAGCTTTTATTAAAGCCTAATAATGCTATTAACATTTTATTTGGCGTTAGTAATAATAACACGAAGTTTGAATTATATTTAATAACTAATCATATTAAGTATAGCGTTTAATTTAATATAAAATTCTTACGTACAAAAATTTTTTTGAAAGTCTTATTCTGTCAATTAAAAAGTTCATGAAAGCTGATTTACTGAAAACAAGTAAGAGTTACTAATATATCTGATTAAAATAATATAGGTATTTAATTAATAAAGGTATCAGACAAACTTGTCACAGACTTAATTAATGACTTGACATTGTTACTTTCGTGGTACTGTTTTTATCTTAACTGCTCATTAAAATATGTCCTGTAGGAGGAAATGTAATCAAATTCACTAAGAGTGCAAGAAATAAATAGAGATAGAGGGAGAGAAAGAGACGTGGCTGATATACGTGATTTACTCGATTAATTTGTTAAAGAGTGTATGAGGAAAATACAATTATTAAACTTTTTATCTTCATTATCGTTATAGTAAATGATCTCGTTAGTTTATTATAAAATTCACATATTTAAACATTATTGTTCATATCCACCTAATTAAAATCATATCGTTATCATCATGAAAGATCTTCGTAGAATTTATTTGTAAATAGACACTTTAATATAGAACTTAACATGTTTTATGTTTCCCTAATTTAAATTCTCTGACTGATAGGACAATAAAAATGACTAAGCCTAAAAGGAAATTTTTATTTAATACTAACATTCAATATTAATAAACTCTGTTTCCTTTTTTTTTTTGTTTTTTTTTTTGTTATAACCTAGTTATACTAATTTTATGTTGATATTGTATATATTTTCAATTACGATGCTTTTGAAATTATAAATCGTAGGCCTAGTAAGATAGTTTTTCTCGAATATTTAATTACATAGATAAATTAATTTATCAAATAGAGGATGTGCAAATAATTATTTAATACTGATTGATATAGTAAACTTAAATTTTTAGTTAAATTTGAAAAATAATTTATTAAATAGTTTGAACACATTTTTTATATAATTTTATGAATATGTTTATCACCGTGTACATAATATTTTAACAATGTCAATATCGATAAAATAATAGACAATCAAAAATGATATTGCAAGATAAATACAAAATATACTTCAACGTTTTATTTGAGCCATATTAACGAATCAAACTACTTTATTTAGAAAATACAAAAGATAACGGCTTAATAATTAATATTGTTAAGTTGGTGCGAATTAAATATTATCAAACATTATCGAAATAAAGCAATCATTAAAGTACCTCAAGCAATGTAATTTTACTAGTAAAACTGGATGCCATTATTAAATAATTTATTTTTATTTTTTATCTTTTTATTGTTATTGACTTAAGCCATATTTGTTTATATTTTATATTTGTATATATAACTTTATATTTACATAAAAAGAAGTAATAAATATGGAATATTAATAAATTTATTCGTTATTTGTTTTTAAGCAGATGTAATACATATATGATGTGTGCATGTAAAAAATTTGTAAAACTTTGCATTTGTTTAAAAACAAGTAATTAATAAATATATTTCTGGTTTAATTTCGAATAAGTATAGTTTTACAAAAGTCTTTTCGAAGCATAAAGATATTCTTATGTGTAATTGTACATTAATGATGATTAAAAAAAACTACAGGTTATCATTGAACAAACATACTTGTGGGAATGCTTTTGTCATAAATGGTTTTAAAAAATATGTTTTAATATAATATTGTTCGTAATATTTTTGCGAATGAGTAGAGAATATTTTCTACTATAAACATGATTTAACTATATAAACTATAGAACTGTATAACTATATAATATAAATTAATTTAACTTTGCATCTAAATCTTAAACTAAATTTAAAATTTGATAAAAATTAATATAAATACGTCAATTTATTTGATAGTAATATAGTTATTTAACATTAGTAATTTGTATTAATTATGAATATCAAATGTGACGTGAAATTTTAATTTAAAATTAGAAATTCTATTTCACATAATACTTTTAAATTCATTATATCTAATAATATTCTAATAGCCGAAATTGATTTTTAATGTTATGGTAAATTTGTGTAGTATTTAGACGTTAAGAATATAGTCCTAAGGTATTTTTCTGCATATTGAATTATAAATTAAAACTACATTTAAGCAAAGTCATTATACAATGTAAACCGAAGAACTATAATGTACATCTCGTTGCGGTGAAGCATACGGTAGTTGAACCCGTATCGTTTATCTTTACAAACCTCGTCGTGTCACAAATTGTTTCCTTTCCAATCCAAAGCAATTGTCACCTCTTCTACAGATGATAAGTAATCTTGATTTTTTTGCTCTATTTTATTCTTGGAAACATGGTTATTATAAAATGTAGAGTCTCGGTTAAATTTATACGTTCGTGTGCTCGTAGGTATGATAATTTATTATTATTATTATTATTATTATTATTATTATTATTATTATTATTATTTCTTTTAAATCAGTTTTAATAAATAGATATATTTAATTTCATTGGTACGATGACTTAAATGAGAATTTAAATCTGTATTAAATTGAATATAAAATAATTTTTGAGCTTTTTATTATTTAATTATTTTATGAAATTGAAGTACAAATATTGCCTTTAAGAAATATTATCTGTGAAAAAAAATTCCAGAATCATCTATTCGTTAATTTCTTACACTCGCTCTTATAAAGACAAGTTTTATTTATAATATACGATATAATCGTATATCGTGCTATATTATAAATATAATGATGCAAACTAGTTACGATAAATAAAAGCAACATTTATTAGAATGAATAATTGTTATAGCTGATTAAAATTAAAGCATGCAGATATCGATAATTACGTATCATATAATCATTGAAATAAAAGTGCACGAACGTGATAACATTGCAAATATTTGAAATAATTGCATTTACTAACTAGTATTTGAAAAAACTGAAACATTAAAATGAAATTTATTAATTATTAAAATGCAATATATAAAGCTAAGATTCGTCGTTTAATATGACAGACAAAATATTAATTGCAATCGTTCATAGTAATAAATAAATGTTATAAAAAAATTAATAAAAAAAAACAAAAAAAAAAACAATACGGAGTTTCTGGCAGATAATGGCAACTATTTCTTTTTTTTTATATAATTTTATAATACTTTATGCATTGATATTTAAAATTCTTAATCTATTCCTAATCGATCGTGACATTCTGTTACAATAGCGGGCTGTTTCTTTAAAAGAATTTAAAAAAATAAAAAATAAAAACAAAACAATCATAATTAACATTCTATAAATTGAACATAATTTTCAGCGACTGTTGAGCTACATGTCATTCCACGCAATATATACATAATAGCTAATTATAACGTAATATAATACTATAAATCTATATTTTTATTTAAATCTAGAAGAAAAAAAAAATTCCGCAAATGTTTCTAAATTCTTTCTTATCCTTAACTTTATTTGCAAATTTTAATTGAAATAAGCCTTTTATTTACCACGCATTAACTACACAAATTTATTGGAGTTAATTTTATTTGCAACCTCAAAAGTAATTTAACGTTTTATGATAATTCGTCTACTCGAAGTTGGGAAGTACAAATAAGAATTTGTCGTCGACGATGTAATTTCCTAATAACATGGAATATTATTGCAGGCGTGGAACGAAGGTGCCGGCGAGGAGGATACAAAGCGCCGTAAAATGGACATTAAACTCGAATCTGAGGATGCAAACTTTGCTTTTCCGGAAGTAGTCCAGGGCTCGCAAAGCGAAGGCAAAATTTCAACGAGAAATGGAATTGTGGGAACTACTCGGACAAATAACAATATAAATGGATCGGTTGGACGAGTGGTTGGCGTGACAAGACCGCGGCCGCATCTTGGTGTATTAGCCAAGAGGCCACCGGTACATCAAGGCCCGATTACTTTAACCTCCCAGCTTTGTAAGTACCACTTATAATGTTTAATATCAAAGTCTTTAAAAAGACCTTAAGCCTATTAAGTTTTATTAAGTGTGCTTCATTTATATTAATTGCCATCAACACCAATCATTCCCAATTAATTCTGTGAATTCCGAAACAAGCGTTCGAGACGCGGATCCTCCTTTAAAGCGCAAATGACCTTACGGCAATATTATGCCTCGCATTCCTCATCGAGCCCTAAATAATACGAAT
This sequence comes from Ceratosolen solmsi marchali, assembly GCF_000503995.2. Lineage (NCBI taxonomy): Eukaryota > Metazoa > Arthropoda > Insecta > Hymenoptera > Agaonidae > Ceratosolen > Ceratosolen solmsi. Next base: position 1,048,361 of record NW_011948437.1, read on the forward strand.
TTTTTATTTCTTTGATTATTTATATTTTGACGAAGCCTCGATTTCCTATTGTAGCTAGTGTATCGAGAAACGGTAAAACACAGTTGCAGATCATCTGCCAGCCAGAGCAGCAGCATCGTGCGCGTTATCAAACCGAAGGCTCGCGAGGAGCCGTTAAAGATCGCACGGGAAATGGATTTCCAATTGTCCGTCTAATGGGCTATGACAAGCCAGCAACTCTCCAGGTTAGTACGCCAGTGTAACATCGTAAAATTGCCATCTTCATAAGAATGCTAATTATCAATGGTAAATGGTAAATTTGTCGGAGAAATCGGTAGCCGGACTACTTAAAGCATCAAAAAGTCTTTTATTGTATTTATTTATTTTTTTTTTTCATCCCCGATGTTCGAAGCCTCGATATTACAATGAAGCGTTTCTATTAATTGACTCAGGTGTTTATCGGAACGGACCTTGGCCGTGTCGCCCCGCACATGTTCTATCAAGCTTGTCGCGTCAGTGGTAAGAATTCGACGCCGTGCGTCGAACGCAAAGTCGATGGAACGATCGTCATCGAGGTCGATATGGAGCCAGCTAAGGATATGCTGGTAACGTGCGACTGCGTCGGGATACTTAAAGAGCGCAATGTCGATGTGGAGCATCGTTTCCCACAGGAGGCAGGCATATTGCAGGGACGCAGTAAAAAGAAGTCGACGCGATGTAGGATGGTTTTTCGTACCACCGTTACATACGACGACGGCACTCACGAGACGCTCCAGGTCTGCTCGCAGCCTATTGTTTGCAGTAAGTTTAACTAATACTTTTGTCGTTTTTTAATCTACAATTGCTTTCGGCCTCCTCAGCCGAAACTCTTTGATACAAAAATTTCTAACGATATTTTTATAATTATTCTCTTGACTAGTTGGCCGTGACGAATGAACAGCGAAATCGATTATTGGGCCAGAAGCTAAAAATTTGGATAGTTTGTAAAGTCGAGTATTCTTGAGAGTGACTTTTAAAACCTTTATAATTCTTTGCAATGCCAAAAGATTATTTATGTACATTTTATGCCGTTAAAAAAATTATTTACAACTATTGAGAAAAATTTTGGTTCTATTCATTGCTTAATGATAATGTGAATTCCATGTTAAATTTGAAAATCGTAATTGACATTTGAATTCCAAGGCTTAATCGATAAATACCGTATTTGCGTCGTAATTTAACCTTTTTTGCAAGATGTACAAAATTATGTTTAATTAGCTAATCAGAATTTAGAATTTCAGCATTATTTTATCAAAACAATAGCGTGGGATCTTTAAAAGGCTCGAGTTTATTATTTAGCTATTCGATTAATATCTTAAGACGTCTTTCAATGATTGACATTTTTTTTTTAATGCATATTTGATATATTTAACCAAGTTTGGCAAACTAATAAAATTCTCCTTGTTCAATACATTCATTAAAATATCTAGCTAACTATTTTCTTTTTTATTTTTATTTTTTTTTTATATATATAGTAACTAGAATTTATGAATGTCTTGTTAGCGTGTATTTTATTTTAGATGCAATGCATAAGAACAATAACAAAAAAAAAACAAAAAAAAAACAAAAAAAAAACAAAAAAACAATAATAATAAAAAAACTAAAGAAATATTAAAAGCAAATATGTTTATAGCTCAGCCGCCAGGTATACCAGAAATCTGCAAGAAATCTCTAACGTCGTGTCCATGCACCGGTGGACTCGAGCTATTTATCCTGGGCAAAAATTTCCTAAAGGATACCCGTGTAGTCTTCCAGCTCGATAGCGATAATATCAGTTCGTCGCTCGAGCCTCATTGGGAATGCACCGTCTTACCCGACAAAGAGTTCCTGCAGCAGACGCATCTCGTCTGCGTAGTGCCGGCATACAGCCGACAGGATCTCGCACCCTCGGAAACCATAAGTATCAAGTTATATGCCGTATCCTCGGGTAAGACAAGCGAGCCACATGCATTCCTTTATACTGCCACCTCGGCCCCACCTACACCCTCGATCGGTAAATTGGAGAACACACCCGGGGGCCTAATTGCATCGAATGCAGACACTGTTCTGACCTCAAAACTGCCTTCCACGCCTCTCGTCGTTTCCGGAAACGTCACAACAAACGGTAAGCTTTTTAATTTTAGTATGAATTTTTTTGCTTCAGGCAAAATTTTAGGGAAAATATTTGTAAGGGCTGCCGTGTTAAAGAAAAAACAAATTACAATGCTCGAGTTATAGTTATTCGCGTTCAAGTTCTATTTGCAGGGCAAAGAATTCAATATTATTATTAATATTATAATTATTATAGACAAATAAGCCGTTACTTTTCTCGATCCAGGTCTACTTCCATCGACGGCCTCCGCTGCAGCTAACTTCCTCGGATCTATCCAATCACCGAGTACGGCCTCGGTGGCATCCGTTAATCCAGAGGTTTTAAAGAACGATCCGAGCCCACCGCCAGTCACGGCTGCATCCACCGTAACTCCGGTTATGTTATGGAGCTCTCAATCAACCAATAACCAGGGTAATGCAGCGGACGTAATGATGCCACCACCGCCAAACATGGTAGCCAATCCTCTTATGACACGGAGATCATCCTCGAGTCTGCAGTTAATCCTACCGGATAACCTAAAAACCGAGGTACTCGACGAGAACAGCGAAAGCAGCCTGATGGGAGATAATAGTATGACGGGCATAACGAGCTCAACGCACAACGCCACAGCCGGTTCTCTCGATCAGCTGATGAACGATAATTCAAGAGATTCGTCACAGAACAATCTTATTAGAAATACTGTATCCAGCAATGGCTCACCAGTACAGGAAGCATTGATGGGCGTTGTTGATCTCATACGCAACCAGCATCCATTAAGCATTGTGTCACAACAGTCAACTTTTAGGGGACTGCACGAACAGACGCAGGTAAAATTGTTATTCGCTTGAAAATTTAATGAAGCTAATTCATATCTTAATGCGATAAATTGAAAAATAATATTTTTGAAATTGCAAATTTTCTGAACGTTGTCGCAGGTAAAAGTTTTAAGTCCTCATCACATCAACAAAGATGCCAGTCCAATCATGGCTAACGAGGCAAATATCTCAGGCAGCATGCAAAGTCCGGGTGTTGTGGATCTACGCATGAAGCACCATCAATCTGAATTTAATGGCATCGGTAATGGTAATTTGGGTAGTTTTGCTGCGACTCCTGCTGATCAGCCACTGCCTGCTCAAAGTGGCCATAGCATCGAAAAATATCTTAATCAAATTGAGTCAACGGCACCGAAGAAGACCGATGTCCAGGTACATTTTAAAACATTCAATCTTAAATATTCAACCTACACCCACCCTACATTCTTTAAAATACCTTAAATTTAAACAAATATAACACATTCAAATATTGACAGAATCTTTGCAAAGATTCGTATTTTAAAAATAGCTTCTATATTTAAATAGAAATTACAATGTTAACAGTACATTTATTCCCCGCATTGAATGGCTCTGGTTTTTTTTTTACCGTGTGTGTCTTATCGTATTTCAATTTTAAATAGTAGTTGAAAATTGTTAACGAGAGAGAGAGAGAGAGAGAGAGAGAGAGAGAGAGAGAGTGAGAGTGAGAATGAGAGTGAGAGTGAGAGTGAGAGTGAGAGTGAGAGTGAGAGTGAGAGTGAGAGTGAGAGTGAGAGTGAGAGTGAGAGTGAGAGTGAGAGTGAGAGTGAGAGTGAGAGTGAGAGTGAGAGTGAGAGTGAGAGTGAGAGTGAGAGTGAGAGTGAGAGTGAGAGTGAGAGTGAGAGTGAGAGTGAGAGTGAGAGTGAGAGTGAGAGTGAGAGTGAGAGTGAGAGTGAGAGTGAGAGTGAGAGTGAGAGTGAGAGTGAGAGTGAGAGTGAGAGTGAGAGTGAGAGTGAGAGTGAGAGTGAGAGTGAGAGTGAGAGTGAGAGTGAGAGTGAGAGTGAGAGTGAGAGTGAGAGTGAGAGTGAGAGTGAGAGTGAGAGTGAGAGTGAGAGTGAGAGTGAGAGTGAGAGTGAGAGTGAGAGTGAGAGTGAGAGTGAGAGTGAGAGTGAGAGTGAGAGTGAGAGTGAGAGTGAGAGTGAGAGTGAGAGTGAGAGTGAGAGTGAGAGTGAGAGTGAGAGTGAGAGTGAGAGTGAGAGTGAGAGTGAGAGTGATAGCCCTTTTATAGTAAATAGATAGTAAAAAATTGGCCATCATCCATTGATGATTAAAAATTTTTTATTAATCACAGGAAGCGAATTTTGTACGAGCTTCGATAATAGCGAGTAGTCAGCAACAATCGTCAAACCTTCTATCCGCCAGGACGACGACAGTGCCTCTCGACGAATTAGTTAATTCGGCCGTCGATTCCCATCAAATGGTTTCACCTCTCAGACCTACGAACTCCAGTCCAAGCGCAATAATTAATCATGTAACGTCAGTTGTCGATCACGATTCACTTAATAGCCCCCAGCAATCAACTAGGACCAGTCCACCTATTCCCGTGAAGACGATGCTTTTGGAAGCTCTTATGCCAACTACGAATGTTTCATCATTAAGGTATGTACAAGTGCCTAGGACTTTAAAAGCACAAAAAATATACTTATCTGATTTTCTTTATTTCATTCTTTCATTTTTTTCTTCTGTTTTTTTCTAATTTTTTTTTTTTTTTTATTTATTTATATATTTTTTTTTAATAGTGTCGACGGTGGTGCCACCGTAACGAGTGTGCCAGTTCAGGTGCAAGAAGGTACCGCGGACGATAGCCTGCTTAAAACAATAAACGCTGCGTTAATGCCGAGCATCCAGGAGTCGCCGATTGTGAGTGCAGCTGCGGCTGCCGCAGTCGTTAATGTGAATCCGAGCGTCAGCGTAAGCTCGCATAATCCATTGCAAGTAACGAGCGAAGTCATGCCAAATGTTGCTACTGCTATTCAAGCACTAGCCCAACAAGATCCAGTTGCCATGCAGCAGCAGGTGCAACAAGTTGAACAAGTCGTCGCCCAGGCCCAACAACAAGTCGAACAGGTGCGCTCGAGTCACATACACGATTGGCCCTGCTTTATTTATTCAACTATCGGTTTGATTTGTCAAGTAGCTTTTAGTTTTATTTAATGTTCCATTGGGTATGGGCAACTATCATCCGTTCGCACTAAAGTAGCCTCGAGAGTACGAGACATTTTATTAACGCCGAAGTGTGTTATTAGCGTTATAAGTAGAGTTAAAAGTTCTATTTATATATACGATAAATGTCGAGTGAAACGAGGTATGTTAATAATATAATCGATAGTAGCAATTATATTTAATATAATATAATATAATCTGTAGCAATTATATTTGAAGACTAATCTCATCGTACGCGTATACATAATATTATTATGTCGGCCCGTAATTTATATAATTAATAATAACGAGGCGTTTGAAACCTTGTTTGAAAGATATGTTTGAAAAATTAATTCTCACAACTCTCAAAATCCAATCTAAATCGCTTGTAACAGGGGTAATTTTCGTTTCCAGGTTGTAGCTCAGGCCCAGCAACAGGCGGTCCAAGCCGTGCAGCAGGCCCAGCAGCAGGTCGTTCAACAAGTGGTTCAGCACGCCCAAGTAGTTCAGCAAGCCGTTCAAAAGGTCCAGGCGGCTCAGGAAGCGCCAGCGGCTCCCAAGCGACACAGGAGGTCGTTCAACAAGCCGTCCAGCAGGCAACGCACGAAGTCGTCCAGCAGGTACAGGCGGTACAGCAGGCTGTACAGCAGGCACAAGCTGCCCAAGCCATGCAGCAGGCGGTTCAACAAGACATTGGCTCGATGTTGAATCAGCCCGCGGGTTTTGTCGCTGAGGCGAGCTCCGCTCTAGCGAGTGGAGCCGCACAAGAGCCCAGTCAGCAAAGGCTTACCACCGCGGCCGAGCAGGCCATCAATAACGTTATCACAAACGCCACCCAAGACATTATCAATAACAGGCCAATTACCACAACGACAGCTCATGCCATCATAGCTACTAAAAATATTTTAAATAGTGTCGCAACCCAGGTAAATTTACATGCCTAATTAGTACTTTGTTGTGACTTTCATTTCTTTTTCCTACTGTTGAACTACTGTTGATTTTTTATCATTCTTATCAAAGTTTACCTTTAAGTCCATTGTTGACAGTTTGATTTTTTATGCTCTTTAATGGAACGATGCACCGACGTATTTTGTCGATGACGAAAAAACAATGAAATGGTAATTTAGATAGCATTGTTACCCTCTACCTTATAAAATATTCCATTTTCCTACATCGACGAAGCAATACATTGGCTCTTATTTGTTATATTTCAAAAAAAAAAAAAAAAAAAAAAAAAATAAATAAATAAATAAAGAAATAAAATGAAATAAAAAAATTAATTAATTATCGATCAATTTTCAAGTTGTCGGTTGTTAAAATAATTTTTTTTTTTTTTTTTTTTTTTTTTTTGAAACTGGTGAAACGAGTGTTTAAATTATTAGGTCAGTCGGCAATAATCCAAATACTTTATTTTTAGAGCGCTCAATTAATGAACAGTGCCATGGAAGGCATCCTGCCAAAATCTCCGGTTGCGCAGCAAACAATCGTCGAGCAAGTGACGAGCAAGTCGCCGTCGACCGGACCAATGACCATGCAAACATCGAGCAATAGAGCATCGGTCGTCAGTCAGCAAACGCCAATGCAGCAGAACAATGAGCCCCAACAACAGGTACAACAAGCGAATGGCGGTGTCGTGAGAAAATCAGAAGCGCCTACCAACGGTATGATGACGCAAGATCTAATGACAGACCACGAGCTACTCAGCTACATCGACGCTAGTTGCTTCGATCCGCAAAACGGATTTCTTATGTAATGCCTTTGATCGTCGGCCCAGCTATTCCTAAGGATTTATCCTGTAAATGGAATTACCCTATGGATTGTCGTTAAATATTTCATTAA
>NW_011948437.1:1057781-1171140 GCF_000503995.2 Ceratosolen solmsi marchali
ATTATATGGTATGCTTGTGGTACCAACAGTGAACCCGTATAAATAAATATTTTGTACATCGATTTAAAGTAAAATATTTAAAAAAAAAAGAAAAGGAATTATGAGAAATATGTTTATTCTCGTTTTCAAAATACATATGTAAATTTAAATATGTAGTCTTGAAAAAATGAACCTAAATATTTTGTCCTTGTATTGAAAGACCCAACGATTATTTTTTTAGGCTCAAGTCGTTGAATTTCCTTGTACTAGAAAAATATAATCCGTTATAGTTGTTTTTAACTTTTAAAAAAATTGTAATATTAACAGCCAACTGTTCAAAATAAGAAGAAAATTTATTATGCCTGTATATTGTCGATACTGCTAGGATTAATAAATGTTTGAAAACATTTAATTGAAAGGATTTATGTATCGACGCTGAAACTTTAATTTTCTCATGTTTTCTTTTTTAATAACATTGTACAATATGTTTCTTAAAATTTTGTTTTGTTAAGTTTCATTTTGTAAGATAATCTTAAGACTTAATAATTTTTTGTTTTTATATTATATGTAATATAAATTTTTGTAAAAGATATGAAAATTCATAAAATTAAGTTTCTAATAAGTTTTATCAAAAATACTTTGTGCAACAAATTTTTTATGTGGAATACTTTCAATTTTTAATTTATTTATCTAATGAATACATTTTGTGGTATATTCATTTTCTTGTACAATGCTTTATTTACAAAAAATATTACAAATTTTTTCTTTATGTACATATAGTAATTAACAATCTATAAACCACAATTCATTTTCGTTAACAACTCGGTTTTCTTTCAAGAGTTCTTTCAAATGTTGTGTGACATTTGACGCTGCTGCTAGCCAAAGGTCTTTTGGTGTATCCTAAAAACGAAGTTAATATAGATTAGTATTCTTTATAAAAAAAAATGTTGCAAAAGGTTTATTAAATATTTTAGTAATAGACATGAAAGTGTACAGATATTTTATTAAATAACTCTTGAAATGAAAGTGATAAACAGTCTCAGTTTTAATATTACAAATGGCACATTCGAAATATAATAAGTAAACTACTTAAGTATATTTATTGCTTTTTTAAGTTTATTACAATAGATAATGTAGTTAAAATAATTTTTAGAATCTTAAAATAAATTGGATAAAAATTCATGTATTATATATCCTATTAATGATATAATTTATAATAGTCAAATTTAAAAGATATTCAATACATAATAATGAAAGTTAAATTATTACAGAAACAGTAAAAGATGAATAGAAAATAAGGTAAATAATATTTTGATAATTATAAATGTTTTAACAACTCACCGCATATAAAAACTTAACAATGTCCATAACATTGTGCTTCTGGCCTTTTCTGCTTTTCAAAAATTCCACAATTTGATTTTCTCTCATAATTCTGTGGTCAATATCTGACTGAATTTTCAAATAGGGATTTTCAATAACAGGACCATGTCCTGGATATATCAATGTTATATATTCTTTGAGTATTTTGCGCAAGGATATCAGATAGTCAGACAGATCAGCGAAAACAGCTGAAGATTCACCGAGGACACTATCACCACTAAAAAGCACGCGTTCTTCTTCTAATAAGAGACAAATATGATCTGTCGAGTGGCCTGGTGTGTGTATTATTTTCAAGTGTGCTCCCTCTACTTCAATAAATTGCTTATCCTTTGAGTATTATTACAACAAATATTACAATCAGTTGGGCTCGTAAAAATGCAGTTGTCATTTATAAATTATTTGAGTTTATAGATTCTAATAAAATTTTACTAGTTTCTACTTCACTGGCAGTAATTATTATTATCGCTACAATGTGAGTTTAATTTTACTTTCAATTCTATGTAAATATTTGAAAAAATTTAATTTTCATTACTCAAAAATGTCATTTTAAATTATAATCTTTTAAAATCACCTTTATTTAAAATATTTATGCTGAATATTGATTTGCATTATGTTCGAGTCTAGAGCTGTTATAATTTACAAAATTTCTTATTATCACGTGCAGCACTTTAGTAAACAGCTCACAACATTTATGCAAAATTAGGGCTCTTCTACGTATACTATAAAAATTATTAATATGCTCATATATTCATATAACTTGACAATGTTGCAATTGTCATTTATAAATTTTTATACAAGAAATCTGCTAAAGAATCTACATTAAAATGAGACATTTTATTATTAATTGGACAAATATTTGAATAATTCACCTAATGTAATATTAAATAAAATCTTATGTAATTAAGTTTTCATTTATTAAGACAATTATATATTAATCATTATCATAGTAATGATAATACAGTATTACTGTAAATTTGTGAATGCAAATCTTCTTCGTTACATGTTACTGGATAAAATTTTGACAATGAGAAATGTAATTGATTGAGTAATAAATAATATGAACGTAATTTAATAAAGCAATATATTATTATCAATGTTATTAAAATTGTACTAGAATATCGTTAGATTTTCTAAAATCTAAATTTAATTAATTAAATCAATTACATACATTGTCATTGTACAGAAATTATTTTAAAATATTTATAATTTATTTCTGAGAAATAGTGTATTTCATTTTTAAAATTAATAATTAATATATAATCGATAATTTATCATACGCAGTAAGTGATTGTGACTCTTTCTTATCTGCTTTATTTAAATCCATTTACATTGTTCTATTATATGACAACAAATACAATACAAATAGAAATGTTTTAAAAGGCTGAATAAATCAAAATTTTTCATTATAGTTTCTTCAATTGAATTCACTAATATATGATATTCGATTTCAATTACAGTTACTTGAGCACTTAATTGAAACTGAAATATTTACATTATCAATAGAAACAATTATTTAAAAGAATTAAATGTGCTTTAAAAAATTGAATAGAAAAGATAAATTTATATATAAAAAATAACATTTTATTTATTATGTAATACTAATAAAATATTTATTATTGTAATTTATTTTATTTATTTGTATATATTCAAATTGTATATATTTGTTTGTATATAATTCTTTTTTTTTTTTTTTTCTATCTACATAAGAAAGAAAAATTTTTATCTAGAACAATATACAAAATGAAAACTTATTAATTATATACAATTAAGTAAGTATGAGAATATTGTTATAATATTCTAAAATATAATATTGTGTATAACAGTAAGTTAAACGCACAAGTTTTTATAAATATAATAAAATATAAAAATAATTAAAATTCTATATATTTAAAATAAAATTGACACATTTTTATGATTTGACTGTTTTCTATTTGATATGATCAACAAACAATGTTATTTAAGATTATTATAACCACTGATATTTAAACTGATCATAATGTTAAATTTAATTAAAAAAAAAAGAATTTTTGATTATATCGAAGGAACTCTTACTTTCAAAGAATTCCAAGATCCAAGAAATTTTTCTTCTTCTTCGCCTCCTGGATCGTTAATCGATCGTGGAAATTTCCAAACCATCGCTTGTTTTGAGCTCAAAGATTTTAATTCATTTTGTATTTCTAACACTCCGCCTACATGATCATGATGCCAATGTGTTAATATCAAATGTTCGATTGTTGCATTTTCTTCGGTAAGTATCTGCTTAAGATGAGTTATATATTGCTTTGCAGTGTGAGTATCTCCTGAATCAATTAATACTCTTCTACGGAATGAATAAGATTTAATTTGATTATTTCAGGATTTAATATGATTATTTCATTTTTTAATACATTTGAAATAATGAAAAAGTTAAGAAAATAAAATAAATTGTTAGTAATGTGCCAGTCAATATTTTAATTATTATACCTCTAAAATATGAAAATAGAAATTAGAAATGCTGTTAAAAACAAAATTAGTGTATTTAATATTTTATAAATTTAATAAATTCTAAATCATTGAAGTTATATGGAATAATTTCATGTTTATTTTAAAAAATTATAAACACTTATTTTTCATTACTATAAATATTTTCTACAATTTTGGAAAGAATTTGATATTTAAATAACATTACAAATAACATAGTCAAATGTTTCAAATGTCAAAGACATATGTTTCTTAATAATTAATAGTTCATTATTAATTATCATTATTTTCATAAGAAAATAATCTTAAATTATTTTTATCAAGAATCAATGCAAACACTTCAATTTAGAAATTCAATTATTAAATATAAGCGTTAAATATAAAAAAAATTCCTACAATTACATAATGTTTGCCTACTTGCAACCGCTGCCAACAAGATAAGTATTTGTCCCTTGCAGAGTCATCGGCCCAGGATTGCATCCTAGAATCCTGATAACTATGTTTGACAGTCGAGAAATACTTGGAATTACAGAAAAAGATGACATTTTATCATATGAAAAAGTAATGTATAAATGTCACTTTAATTATAAATTACTAAAATAATACATGCAACCAGTTTATTGGAGAACAAAAGAAATGTCTGCCTCTGTGGTAATCAGTAGCATACAGAGATTATAAATCGTATTTATTGTTCTTTATTTATGTAACTTTAGATAGTGCTATATTAGTTGATAAATAATATATTAATAAAAATCTTACTAGTTACTGTTAACTAAGGCATTAATAAATGCAAACTAAGAGATGAAAGTTCATTCGTTAATCTGAACAGAAATTCGCGTCAGCTTATATACCGAATTGTGCCTACGTGATAAGAATGATATGGAAAATATCATTGATTTTATTTAAATAAAATAAATTTCTTTTTGCTTAATTACTTTAGTATAAACATAAATAATATCAATAAGTTTAAACAAAATAAAAAATGGCCACGATACCATAATGATAATTATAATTAAATAATTCAAATATATAAGCAAAATGAAAGTATTATTCCAATTCCTATTATTAATATATAATACGAATCTTACTATTTTACATAAAAAAGTGAAATTGTAATTATCGATGAAATTGACTGTTTCATTAATGTCAATAGTACTTTTAGTTTTATATATTTTAATTAATATGATTTTATTCGTATAGATACATATTTATCTGCTTTTACAAAAAAATATGTATCAAAGTACATTAAACTTACACATAAGAACATAATAAATCTATTTGCAAATATTCTTAATAGAATGTTCTATTATATAATAATATACATATAATATCATCTTATAATAATAATAAATATTAAAAATTGTTTAATTATTAATATTTTCAAGATTTCGTAGGGAGAATGTAAATTTCTTTAACATCATGAAACAATTAATCAATTGGTTAATACCAATATTCATTTTTTAGATAAATAAAGATACGTTTATTGGGAAATATTTCCTAATATTTCCTACGTATTTTTGCATTATTGACTTATAACCTTAAATTTTCTAAAATATTTTAAAGCATTCATTACACTGTCTAATTTTACTTTTCATGTAATCTAAGACATTACGAAAAATTAACATAAAACTTTGGATTTAATGCGCTTAAAATGGCGGAGACACGCAGCTATCTTTATCAGTGCATACTCTATACGAAACGTGTCTGGAAATTATAAAAAAAATTCATTAGGAAAGTGCATCCTCATTGGTGCTTCCATATATAAATTTGTATAGACAAACTTGTATACGTAAAGTGCGCAAATCGAAAATACATATGACGCGTATTTTATAATATAATAATCCTTTTAATGATTTTTATAGCATTGTTATTACATACATGATGTTATTCTTATAACATATTGTTTTCTCCTCATTGTCCTTCATTAGCTTTATATTCTCCGCTTATGTACGTCTGCTACTTAAAATGGCCAATAAGCTTTAGCTGTTTGTGCGCATGCGATTTTCGAATTAATGCTCGGGGTATAGATGTCGAGATTCTAGAATGTAGAACTCTTCTAGTCACTAAATGTCATTTAATTTTCCACATAAGTGTAGTCTTAACTTATATACTTTGGTTATATAAGAATTTTCTTTCGACTTCAGACAAATTCAATGTCCACATAACGTTTACAACCGAATACATTTTTTAACCGAATACAATCGTAAAAGTACGCTCATCGTTCGAAAAATGGGATTTGGTGACTATCCTAAAGAATATAATCCAAGTGTGCATGGACGTTATGATCCTTCAGTATACTATGGTCCAAGTAAGAAAATAAAGAATTAAATTATTAATTTAATTTATGAAATTATTCATTGGTCTTTTTGAGTAATAATAATGTATAATTTCTATATAAATTTAGGGCATTAATCGTGCTATCCTTAGTAGCTTATGTAAAATTTATAGATATACAATCTGGCTTAACGTGCCAAAAATAATTTCACTCTAGGTTATACATATTGATAAAACGTCAAACTTTATAATTATAAGGCTTAATGGTTGCATATTATATTGTAGAAGATACAGCGTTCGGAGATGTAAAGCTTAGCGATCTTGGTTCTTGGTTATCCAGACGTAAATATTCTCCACCAGCAATAACTGCTGCTATATCAAGGGCATGGTGGCGTTGGCAAATGAAATACGTTCAACCTAAGCGCACTGGAATGGCTCCTCTTTATCATTTATTAATTGGTGCAATGACCTTCAGTTATGCAATTAATTATAAACGTATCAAGAATCATCGGCATCGTAAATATCATTAACCGTTTCATTATCATATAACTACAAGTTTTTTGGGTAGTTCGAATTTAATGTAATAAAATAATGTACAGTTTAAATAAAATTATGTGAAACACTAATAAAACCAATTTAGTTTAATTTATTCAAGGCTAATTTGGAAAGAAAATTCATTTAATATAATGTGGTATTTTAAATAAAGCGAAATTTTGTGCTTAAAATGACTAATTTAATTCGAATGATATGTTAAAACGAAACGTTAAAATAATATTTACAGAATTATTATTAAACGTTAGAGGTTAAAAACTGATAATGACTTATTATATAATACGCAATGAACATTATATCATAGTTTATATTTTTGATTATTTGTATCTTTACATGTTATTTTTAAGATATTTTGATTTTTTTATTTTTCTTCTTAATAACGCTGAAGATATTTCATATTTGATGTTTGAAATGCATTTTGTATGAAAAAATATTTTATGAAACTTGTCAGAATAATAATAATTATAATTAAATTATACATAATAGAAAATAACATTTTTTAGTTAGCTTATTGTTTTAATACAGTGTAGTATAATTGAGAAAAATGAGAGAAAAATTAAATTATGTTTTATTTTTTATTTCATTATGATGATAAATTGTATAAATTAAATATTAAACAAATATAACATTAGACTCAATATCTATAAAATTTAATCATAATATTGCTGATACATACTAAGATATACCTTTGACTGAAGCAAAGATTAAAAATTTAAGGCTAATGATTAAAAAATGATTAAATTCAGAATTAAGACTAATAAATATAAAATGCTGTACAGCAGTTCTAATTATGCTTAAACGAAGCTAAGGACAAACACATTTTTTTACCGTAATAATATATTTTTGGAAATTATTGTTAATTAAGCTTAATTCTCTAAATGCTTAATAAGTTTTGTACTGAAATTATAAAAAATAAGATGATTATAAATTAATTTTTAATTTTTTATTATGATATCTTATCTCTATAAATTTTACTTCTATATTCTTTTAGCATCTTAGTGTAAGGGACAAGAATATATATGCATGCAACACGAATGGAAACATCAATTTACAATTTAATATTAACTGAATTCTTGTTAGAAGTGAAATATTCGAAAGGTTCAAAAATTTATTTCAATATAGTATCGATACTTTTAATCTCATTTTATAATGTTAATTTCATTTTAAATATATTGAAGAGTAGGGTAATGGATGAAGTTAGTATTACATATATTGTCATTATATTCGTAAATGTATTTTGTTTACGATACAAATAAGAATAATGTAAATTGTATAAAAATTGTATTAAAAAGATTTAATGATAAAATTAATTAAGATAAAGAAATGAAACGGATGATAGAAAATGACAACTAATGGGAATCTTATTCATCGTTTTATAGGTTATGAACAAACATGAACAACAGGTACAACATACAATATTGGTCATATAATAATGTACATAATAGTCTAATTAATTATAATTTTTCAATGATTTAATTAAGTACAGTTGGTATACATTTCTGGTGACGTTCCCGCAGTTTTTACCTCTTTATTAAATTTTCCCACGTCGTTTCATCTATAAATTTTATTCGCTTTTAGATGCTTGTTTATATTATTCTCTTATATTGTCGCGACTCATTATAATAATATAAATATAAGTATTACGAATCTATGCCTTCAATATAAAATCACTCGAAAAACGTGAAATGATTTAATCACGTAATAACTGCACTTAGGACAAAATGCATCTGAAAAATCACATATTGGAATAAATGTTTCACGCAAAGTAATAATTAAGACCGTTGAAAATTGCGCCATTTCCATATTGTTTATAAAAAATCTGAATATTATTTGATGTAAAAGTTTTTTTATTTATATTTTAAATTTATTTATTAAGATATTTTATATTTTTATGAAAAAGTCTCGTATAAATATTTACAAATATATTGAATACAGAAAATCAAACATTTATAATAGTGCTGTTTCACAAATGAAAACTACAGCTTATCTGTTTTTATAAATAATTGTAATGTTAATATTAACAATTCACTCGCTTCTGCACAAGTAAATAAAACTTAATTCTACAAAAGAATTATTGTATACGGAGTACCTAAATTCATTTTTTTCAATTAGACTTATAAGCTTCTAAAATTTCGATTTTAAATATTTTGTGCTCACTTTATATATTATATTAATAGAAGACATATGCTGATATAGACAATGCTTATATATTCCGGATAATGCATTTGTCTTCTGCGGTAAATAACTATTTGCAAAATTTCTGTAAAATTATGTTCTGATAGAAATTTTGAAAAAATATATATAATAAGCTGATATTATGATACTTTGTATTTGGCCTTTTTTTTATATTTGTGCAAAGTTTTTATGGTACGTATTTTTATTTATCATTTAATTTATTTATTACGTTATGTGTACAAAACCAGCTTTATATATAAATTGCGCTTTATAATCAGCTTTACACGAATGGAAGTAACGAAACATAATTCATTGATCTTCGTTAAAGAATTGAAAGAAATTGTAAATCGAAACTATGAAAATAATAGCTTAATAAATGCATTCATCAATGAAATTATTTATTTATTGGAGTTTGATTTAATTAGGCATTTGATTTTCATTTTTATTAAAAACTACTGATTAAATTGAAATTGCGCTAGCAATTATAATAAATGTATTTATTTACTTACGAATTTTTAATTTTCAATTATATATATATATATATTTCTTTTGATTTCAAAATCGCGCGCGCGCGCGCACGCACACACACACACACATATATATATATATATATATACACATATATACGATTTTCCACAAACCAAGTTATTTTTGATGATTATTATTGATTGCTAAATATTAACTGCAATATAAACTTTGTTTGAAAATTTTACTAACTACTTTATTTGAATTTAATTAAAATTTAACTTAAATTTATTTACCAATAACGAGATTGTGAATTGTAAATCCATACGTTATATAATTTTGATGTTGACAGACGACCTTCTTTTCCAAATGTTTGTAAATTTTTTAAATTCGTATATCCGTTACAGTTAAATCCGTTATAGAAAAAAAAAAAAAAAAAAAACATTCTAGAGTAAATTTATTCATTGAATAAGCTTTGCTTTTTTAATAATATATTTTACTACCATACGCATATGGATTTTGTATACAATATATTATAAATTGAATAATTTCTAGAAGACTAATAATTGTTGATTTTTTTCTTTCTCTATTTCTTTAATCGCTTAATGTTACAACTTACAATTATGTTGGTAAATTTTATTCCTGAAAATATTGATATTTTCGATGGAGCACAATTATGTTTAATATTTCGTACGCTTAACCTGTGTAGCTATTTTTAAGTTTGCTCGAAAAAAACTATCCACTGCGTTATGCATACGTAAAATGATTTCAAGTGAAAAGGTGCGTCGAACTTCAAGCACCGTTTACTCATAAATGAATTATCATATTAGGTCTGTTCGGTGGTTGCACACTTATCGTGCATAGCATCAAGAACCCGGACGAACTTATCGTGGCGTTCGTTAGTGGCAACGAGAGCACCCCGACTGCCCCAGAGGAACTTGATGTGAAATTCAGTACGAAAAGCGTCGCTTAATAACTCGTCGTGTCGACAACCTTCTAGAGCGATTTCGGCGTTGCGTCGAAAGTGTGTAAGATTGTCGGTCATTTTGCGCGATGCCTCCAGGTGGGCCCACATGATCGATAGACCGCAATCGGCTGCAGAATTTTCCCAAGGCGATAGTACCACAGCTGCCAATGCCGAGGGCGGTGTATTACCTGAACCAATAATTACAGCAAGAGAAATTTTATGATTAATCTGGAGTCCGTTGACCGTGATGTAGCGAGAAAACAATAATATTGCTAGGTGCTCGACAACAATTTATAAGCATGAGGTGGGTCGATTTGGCTTATTCCTATCGAACGGCTGCGATTAGAAGATTTGAAGTTACATTTAACGATATTATCGAGGCAATATTTTGAAAGAAAGAAAGAACGAAAAAAAGTAAAATATTTCACATGGCTAAATAGATATCCGTAAGCTGTGCAGTTAATTTAGAATAGCAAAGTTTGGACGAAACGACAGTTTATTGACTTATAAGAGGCGACTAATTCGATAAAATTGTGTTAAAAGAGCACGACTGCATCTATTGTTTCTAGAGTTAAGTTGAAACGTAAGGAAGTAAAGACAGACCTATGACGTCATCGTGGGTTCGCTCATTGAGCAGGGCAATAGGCAAAATGTGAGGGAGCGTCGTATTCGGTGCCTGTGGATCCGTGCACTCGTTCATCGCACGTAATGTGGGCCGAAGCTTGGCCTCGAAGGTAAATGCGTCGTCGGTGTGCTTTTGCCTTAACAAGTGCCAAGTATCGGTTAACCTCTGGATTTGCGGGAGGCATAGGCCTAGCATGATCGAGCAGAAGCCGAAAAGATTTCCCAAAGCTGTTTTTGTGTCGATCGCCACTTGGATCCATCGACTAATCATCAGTGCTCTCTCCGCGGGGGTCGGACAAGTCAGTACTGTCACTGCAACCAGCAGCTTCATGCACTCGGTCCTTTCGATCACATCGAGCCGAGTTTGATGCGCGTAAGGCAGCACCAACAGTTCTAAGCCGCACAAGCCCTCTCGAATGCTCGGTGGATCCTCCGTAACGTAAACCTTACGTTACAATAATATACATTTACAACATTGACAGTGACATTACGTAGTAACGTGCGATTAAAAAATGTTTTTCTTTTTCTTTTTTTCTCTCTCTCTCTTTTTTTTTTTTTTAATATATATAATTAAGAAAAAATCTTTAAATATCGTCATTTTGTTTGATTATGCATATGAAGGAATGCCAATGAGATAGTCATATTTTATTATTTCGAATGGTATTTACGTATAAGATTGTTTAATAACACATTACAATCTGTTTTTAACAGAAAATATGATTTTTTACGCTGAGATAAGCTTGTTTAAGCACTTATACAAACAAAAAAAAAACAAAAAAAAAAGAAAAAAAAACAAAAAAAAAAACATGATAAATATAATAAATTTAGTCGAGTAAATATCGACCGAGCTTTTGCGTGAAAATTTTGCATTAATTTACCTTAAGTAACATATCCACGTCGATCTTAGTAATATGCGAAGCTAAGATTCGTGAGGCTGTTTCGTGCAGCATCCCTGTAACTCCTTTTAGAGCTGTGGCATCCAGAGGTTTGTGCTCGACCGTCGGCAGCAATAATGTATTAAAGTTTTCTAGATCGAAAGACGTAGGCATCTCATAGTTTGGAGCAGTTTCACTTATTTTCCTTTCCATTTCTTCCCACTTCTTAATATCGATATCACTTAGACCTAAAGCTTTAGCTTGATGATAGCTTCGAATGATGATACCTTTCATAGCCGGTTGCATCGGCAAAGCGCAAGCTCCTGCGGCACTGGCCTCAAATTCGCTATCACCAGAGCCGTTTCCGCTATCACTACCCGAGGCTTGATGAGGTTTCGTTTGATGCGAATGATGAGCATGGGCATGATGATGCGGAAAGGGATAGGGTGGCGGGGGTGGAGGCTTTAAGTGCCTGGGCACTCGAGGAGGCTTTGGCGGAGGTAGATCATAGGATCCACTTCCAGTTGATCCTGCTAGCAAAACAGCTGAGTTATTCTTGGGTATCTGGTAATGCGGTTCATCTGTAATTACGTGTTGTTGATGCTGCTGTTGATGCTGCTGCTGCTGCTGCGTCTGTCTTTGATGCTGTAACTGTAGTTGTTGAAACTTAAGAACGGGATCGGAAATTACCCTAGTGATCTTTTGACGACCCAATGAAAGGGAGCACGAGAGAGTCTGATTGTTAGATATCGATGGTATTCTAGGCAGAGTACTCGAATGTAACTGCGACATATGATGAAGTGGCACCAATTGCGGAGGTGGAGGACTTTGATAATGCTGACAGGGTGTTAATGATTGGCTTCTTTCCTTCTTGCGAAGTGCTCTGATAGGAGATCGTGTGGTCGCCGAGAGCGAGGAAGGAGAGAAACTAGCATTAGGTCCGATAATGCCGGAGCTCATCGATAGAGGCACTTTCCGATGCCGAGGATTAATTATGCGTGCACCGCTCGCTTGGCTGATTGGACGTTTGCTTCCGACATAGAAGGTGATTAGGTCCGCAACGGTATCGAAAGCCTCGTCCTCAAATTGATATTGAACGCGCTCGTACACTGTTTCAGGTTGCAAAATAAGCTGAAATGAAGATATCTCGCCTATATCCATACCGCAACAAGGAATGATAAAAATTCTTAAAATTTACCTAACTTTTACAACAATTTCTCGAAGTTTATTAATATTTATTAATATTCTTTTGCGACTTATCGATCATCTATCTATAGTGATCGTACGTAGGCTAGTGTGCTTTTTCCTGTTTTTCATTTTTTCGTTTTCTACAATAAAGACAAAGTAGTGAAAATTGTAAAATAACTCATTCAAGTCACTATATATTTGTATACATTCAAAGGTAATAATCCAATATGTTTAATAAATTTACTGTATCTTAATTGTGTGAAAAATATTTGGTAAACATTAAAGATGCAAAATAAAAAATATTTTATTAGGAAAAATCTTTAAAATTGCTTAATAATTGATTGCTGATTATACATAAATAATTATTCAATTTATTCCTAATGCAGAGATGATAAGTATTTTATAATGCCAATTATTTTATTTATTTCTTATTCTATCTCGAGTACTCTTTTTATCATGCCTAAAGAAATATTCTAAAAAGTACGGTACTAAGAATAATGAGGAAAAGAAAAGAATAATGTTTAAAAATAGTGAAATTTAATGTTAATAAAAAAAGTCATAAAAAAAAAATGGAATATTGCAAAGATTATTTTTAATATCATAAAAGATATTTCAATTGTTTATGAGGCAATGCTTAAAAATCCTTTATATCCATTTAACTTTCTCTCTGTCTCTCTCTGTCTGTCTGTCTGTCTGTCTGTCTGTCTGTTTGTCTGTCTCTCTGTCTCTCTCTCTGTCTCTCTCTCTCTCTCTCTCTCTCTCTCTCTCTCTGACGTCTATTTATCTATCTGTCTAACTATCTTTCTATCAATCCATTTTTGTATATCTATTCATCTGTATACCATTTTTATAACAAGAAATATAAATAAATAAATACATAAGAATTATATATACATTTATGTGCATATATATATATATATATATATATATATATATATATATATAAATGTATATAAGTACCTTGTTGATGACGAAATGCAGAGGTTGTCCCTTGTGTCTGACACTAAGTACATAGTTACCCGGCTGACTGGCACAATCACGCACCAAGAAGTCTCCATCGTTCGGAATTTCGTTCTCGGCGCCTTTGCGACCACCAGGCAGTGTGCTTCCGTGATACCAAGCATAGGAACGAAGATCGCGTGGATCAATGAGATCGAAAAGTCTAAGCTCGCGCTCCAAGAGCTTCCGAATTGATTCCTGAGGTGGCTCCTGCGACTGTTTATGTTTATATTTGTATTGTATTTAATATTATGCCGAATATGTCGTATTGAGAAAAAAAAAATATGAAGAGTATTGGTATATGCAAATTTTACTCTTGATACAAAATTATTAATATTCTCCAACCTACGTAAATTTTAATAAAATTAGTGTTTTTAACTGTCGCGACTATAAGCTCAATGTATGTATAAAGTAGCGAATGAAGCAAATAAACTGCTTGAATTAAATAATTTAAAAAGATAATTATTTTTTACCAATAATTGGTAGCTTCACAGCTTTCATAATTAAATAAATCTAAAATGAAATCATTAGGATAAAATAATGAACGAAATATTACATTAACAAAGTATTAAAATCTTTCAATTCACAAAGAGCGTAATGAGAAAAGAAGTTTTGACATTTAATTATATGCAATATTGTACGGTAGTATAGCGGTATAACATTTAATACATACGTACATTGAACTTGAATTTTTTTAAATTATAAAGCTATCACTACTACTTATACTGCTACCACTATTACTACTACTACTACTACTACTACTACTAAGCAAATTACTAATAATGACTGAATTTAAAAATTTTGGCAATATTGATAATGGTTTAACGCATACAGTCTCGGTGGAGACATGAACTCATTGTTCAAAACGGGCGAATGGGTACCGCTGTTCAGATAATAATTGCTTTAGTGCGAGAGTACAGACTGTCAGTTAGGCCTTCACGCTTGTCTGCCTTTTAATCAATTACAATTATACAGGATGACGAATGATGAATCGTCGTCAGCCCGTAAATTGGTGCAAGAAATAATATTTCGTCGAATTAAACAAAAATCACTAGAGCCACTTGATTTCTGAGTACTAATGGAGTTGGAATTTCACAATCTTTATTAAACGGAATGAATTTATCTGGTTCCATACGTTACAAATTCCGTAACTTTAATTTGCCAACTTATACAGCATTCACGTGATTATGATCGAAAGATTTTTGGCAACAAGATAAATTTATTTTACAAATTTTTTTTTCTACATACTATCAATATTTAATTCAATTTTTCAATTACTTGTTTTATCGGAATAATATATTCTCGTTACATACACGCGCGCGCGCACACACATATGCAACTTTATAACTAATTATTTACTTTTTATAATAAACTAATATAATTTACCGTTTATCGATTGACGATTGACCATTGAGGATAACAATATTTTCATTGTATAGTTTTAGTACTTTTTTAGTCGGTGAAAACGTACTGTTACGAATTAGTTTTTGCATTATCAATTAATTACGAAACAATTAATAAATAAGGGACAACATTATTTCAAGATTCGACATAATTCATAATTGTATCTTTCACTTATTTGCTTGAATATTTCCACCATATCGGCTGTGTAGCGAATTTAAAAATCTAAATATTAAAATACAGTATTTCTGATTATTCAATATTTCAATTAAGCTACTCTATACCCTCGTCAATTTTACTTTAATTTAGTTTTAATTTTGATGAATTTCTGATGTATTCATGTGAAGATTCTGATCAATCGCGTTGTGATTAAGTTTGCATTTTCAATAAATAGAATTCTTCGATTAATTTATTGTTCTCTTCGCTTTGCGTTCAATATGCCGGTCGATACAATAACTTTTAAGTATCGAATTATGTCTTATGAAATAATGATCCCCGTACACGATACTTTCATAACATTTTACCTATAAAGTCAGAACACGTATTTTTCTACATGTATTTTCACCCTACAAACGGTAAGTTTCATATTACACTACGCCGTAGGATATTGCTTTCATTTGATTTAATAAGAGATAGAAGGCTGGATTAACACAGGCCGCAAATAATTGAAGAAAATATGCGTTCGATCCGTAATGTTTTCCGACTCAAAGAATAGAAAGAAAATCAATTAAAAAGGGAGGATCAAACAAAGTGGAGTGCGCGGGAGAAGCGGGTTATGGGCGTTAGGCTGGGCGAGGATAGTATGGGACGACGGTAGAAACGAGCCTTGGCGAGCCTTTGCTTTTTAACGGAGTAGCAGTGATAACGAAGGGATAAGAGGTTTGCTTGGGCAAGGTAGGCGCGCACCGGGGCTAAGCAATCAAAGCAACCAAAGCAACCAACTCACCATACTGGCTCGAGGAGTTGAGCAGCCGGAGGCCGGGCTCCTCGGTCCGGTCGGCGCCTCCTCGGTGGAACATGCGTGGTCGCCGCCGGAGCTGATCCCGCGGGTATCCTTCGGCCCGACGAGCCTGTGCACGCAGAATGCCAGGATTAGGCGGAATCGAGGACCGTAGTGCCCGGCATGACCCGGCCAGATCCCACCAGCGCTAGCGTAACGGCCACCGCCGCTACCGCCGCCACCACTGCCACCACCGCCACCACCGCCTCCACCGCCACCCCCGCGACCACTGACACCACTGCCACCACTGTCACCAGTACCAGCACCACCACCAACCGGCGGCGGCCTCGGTGTCCTCGTCCTCGCAACTCCACGTACGCCGCGGCCGCGGCACCGAGACGGTATGAGACAGCACCGGCAGTCGGACGCAAGGAGGGGACAACAGGGTTTGGCCCTGTGGACGCGCGCACCCTGACTGCGCTGCGCGAGCGCAATAGTCGTCGCGTCGAGAGCCAGGGACGTCCCTATCGACGCCCAACGCCCTCGGTTCCCTCGGTCGGTACCCTTCGCACACTTCTCCCGGGGGGGTCTTTTCTCACTTGATGCGAGCGCCCGTACGCGCCGCTTATTCCATTACAAAGGCGATTCGACTCGAGGCTGACTTGAGCTACGGCTGAGGGGCGGTCGGGTGGTGGCACTGAGCGGGGAGGGGGGGGGGGAGCGACATTACGGGGCTTTACAATTCTCATTGCAATTCGTATTTTCATTCCACCTAGTCATTCGCTTAACTTTTTTTACTATTTCAGCGCGAGCTTCAAATTGAATTTATACGCTCTCAGTAGTTTGCCACATTGGGGCATGATATTATTTTCATTTCAGGCCCCATTTACCGACACTCTCGTCCATTACCAAGCAATATTACGTTCTCGGCCCCAAAGCTCTCGATAGCCTAATTTTAGAAAATCTTACAAAATCTCATGTATTATCGTCAGTCGCACATATTACACCGACGCCACTGTCTTTCATTAATGCAACGCAACTAACTATAGTCCTTGAAGCTAAGCAATGCGTGCTAAAATCTAAGGAAAGATCCTCTCTTCTCCGTTCAGCGCGTCTAAACGACGAAACTTAAATTTAAAATGAAAAAACAAACATCATCGAACGATCATCACTTATCAGCGACTAGGCGAAGCATTAACGTTTCAAGAGTGTTGGCGAAGAAAGAGATTACAGGACGATAATGTGGATTCGAGGCCCCGTAGACCCGTGTGGCGCGAATCAATCCCGGAGTTGTTTAAAAAGTCTCGCGCGCAGCCCGAGATGCGCGCAAGGATTAAACTGCGACGGGCGCCTAACTGATCGTGATACAGATCGTCGTGGCCTCGTGCTTCATTATAAATAACCGCCGTGACTGCTGTCTGCTCCATGCAACTCTCGCTCTTGTCCCAAAGAATCTTGCTCCCTTTCACCGCTTCATTGTTTGTCTACTATGAGGCAGACTCCCGCGTGCGGCCGCCGCCGCCGCCGCCGCCGCCGCCGCCGCCGCTTTTGTGTATACGCGCGCTTCCTCGACTTTTCCATGTTGCGCCCCATCATCTTGCTTCACAATTTTTTCTCCCTCTCATGCTTTTCTATCATTTCTCTTTGTCTAAATTGACACCTGCCCACGGTCTTTATAATAATGTCTTTCTCGTTGTTCCAACACACGTAACCATTCATCTCGACACTTGTTGGCGAGACGCGTCAATGCACTCACTCGCTTTCCCGAGAGCCCAAAAATAATAAAAAATGCAAAAGTCGACCCGACGAGGGCTACCGCATTCATTACGATATTCATTCGGAATAATACAATGCGCGGTCGGTTATCGTACGGTTATGATTTTATATTCAATGAACTAAGTTAAATAATATTGCGTGAGATCAAATGCTACGCGTTTCAAATGTACATGTTAAATACTCCTCAATAGGACTTTCAATTTGTAATATTTGTAATTGAATGTATAACAAAATATAAGTATCGAGGGACCAAAGCCTAGACGATAAATCCACTTAATGATTATAATGAACAACTTCAGCTTTTAAGATTATATTGTCATAACGCAGTTGAATTTTGAATAAATGTATGGAGGAGCCGTCGATTGTAGTTAAAAGCCAGTGATTTATCATTAATTCATTAATACTAATGTTTATTAATCGACCAAGTTGAGTTTTCCATCCAATCGTTTTGTTTTATACTACCTCCGCTCTCGAATTCCAAGTGCTCGGGAGTGGAGCTTCGAAGAGAAGAGAACGATGCGAGGAGACGACGCTGCATTTGCGAACGGCCTTTAAGAGCGATAGCCTTTAGAAATTATTGATTTGCACACAGTACGGCGCGATGACGGTGGGCTAGCGGCGGCGGTGCGGAGTGGGAGGGGGGTGGTACGATGGACGCTGGCGTCGAGGGTGCATGGGAAAAGAGATGCTACGTTTCGAGCATCGGATGCGCCTGCGTGCATTTATGAGTGTGGCGCCGTGACGCTACACTTATGCCCGTTATACGCAAGTGCATATATGTGGCTGCCGATTAGAGCCATTAAAGAATGATTTGGCTTCGGTTTCATTTATCTGCGGTAAGTTGACAGTGGGGACGATGGCGGGTCTTGGGGAGGGGGGGGGGCGGAGATACATCGAACCAATGTGTCCAAGATAATTTTAATAAATTAAAAAAATCTTTTCTCTATTTCATCTCAAATAGCAACAATGACGGAATAATTTCTTTATCTCTCTCTCTCTCTCTCTCTCTCTCTCTCTCTCTCTCTCTCTCTCTCTCTCTCCTTTCGCTTATTTTCATTAATGATATGGTAATTAAACCATTATTTTCACGCACGGGATTGATCTACTCGAACAACTAATAGCCTAATGATGATTTTATTATATATAATATTTATTATGTTAACGCTTCATGAATAATTACTTTATGTAATATTGCATGTCGTAAAAAAAAAAATGTACAAAGGTAAAATTTATATAATCGATTTATCGTAATTACACTTGATTAAATCTTAAATGAAAAGTGTCATGGATAAGAGTCACTCGCTCTAGTATTCTATATAATCGCAGAACTACATCGAAGTGCAAATTAATGAGATCCTTAACGAGTTCGATCACTTACAATCATTAACTCAACAATATGATAAAACGGGTATATATTATTTAAGATGACAAAAAAATATTATATTTTATATTATAAAACAAATCAAAATAAAGCATACAAAGTTTTTTTAATTGGGAGTGTTATTTATCCAAGGATCTGATATTTATCAATTTTTCTGTAGTAATCGATCCATGTTCAATACCGATTTTCCAATACTTATCATCATTTAAGAATTATTCTTATCCACAAGCTTATTTGGTTTAGTCACAAATATCATAAAAACTATATTTTCGTATTGTAAATGGTACGTTTAATTCTTTCATTATACGATCTGAAAATAATCATTTTTCTTTCATAAAAAAAGAAAACAAGTAGTTGAAAATAAATTCAACAAACATTTTAGTTAAGTAAGAAATTACAAATAAAAATCTTTTAATAAATGAATTATTGTGTAAGATAATTCACTTGTACGTGTTTTCAACGATGTTTAGTTTTATATCCTTAGAATGATTGTTAATATAAGTCCAAAGTAGATACTTAACAGAACTTTTTTCTCTGTATAAAAATCCATCTTATATAAATGAAATTAAGTCTATTTGTGATTCAACAAACACATAAAATTTTATATAATTTTATACGAGTATTTATGTATTATTCACAATATTGCCATTGTTTGATAAATAAATAGAAATATCGATATATGTTGATCTGCCATTCAAAAGTACTTGACAATAAAATGTAAATCTATAGATAAACTACATTCTAATCTAGCAAATTGGATTTAATAAAAAAAGTTATCAGTACCTTATACTTTATAATATTTATAATAGAGACATATATTTTATGATTTACCTACTCATTTTAGTTTTACTCATGTAAATTTAGAAAATAGTTTGATAGTCGGCTATGTGCTAATAAAGCGTTCGTTTATCTTCAAAATAAATCGCAATTAAAAATTAAATTAAATTAAAAAAGAAAATCATCGGAAAAATGTTTCGTCAAGATTTAATCATTATTTGCCTAGCGGTAATGTTTAAAGACATCCTATTGTGATAATACAAGAGAAGAAATACAATTATTATGAAATTATATACTACAAACTGTTCGGCAATAGCATCAACAATTTCACTAATATTGTCCTTTAAAAGGATCGACGTGATTAAAATGAAATAACATCTCCATGATTATAGATTAGAATTATAATAAATCAGTTAGTTAATTTTCTTTTTCGAATGGGTACACAAAAAAAAAAAACTGTAACGTTTATAAATATATAAGTGGTATTTGTTCTCGGATATTTCTAATTGAACAATTATGCTCCGATTGATTAATACACGCTTATATTATATGCGAAAAAATATAGTCACAGGACTTTGTTATTTTTGAAAAGAAAAAAAAACAAAACCAAAAAAAATTTGTTAAATATTAATGATCGTACTTTTACTAATTTAGCGCTAAATATTAAGTAACGCGCATAGAATAGACCTTTAAATATATTTAATGAAAATACTTTTTTAAGCGTCATCAACTATTCTACAATTATATCTTTAAATAATAAGCTGTTCATTAATGGAAGGCCATTGATTCATTTGCATTCGGATGCATGTTTAGATGGATTTTTATTCGAATGCTTAAGGTATTCGTACCTTCATACGAGGTCAACGGCAATTAATAGAGTTACCAATCAATTACCTGGAGGTGATAAAGTCATTGGACGAGCCGACGGTCACGATGTAAATGGGCTCTTTCTCGGGGACGATGATTTCTGACAAATGCTGCCAACTCAGCGGATTTTGCTTTTGCTGCGAATTCGTGCACGAGGCCTCAACGATAATATCGCTGTCTCGCTTCTTACGTCGACGACTCGTACTGAGCGCCTGCTGCAGACTGTTCGCTGACGGGAATCTCAAGCCCCATGCTATGCCTGAGACACATAATTTAATTCACATAGTTTAGCATTCTATCGGATAAAAAGATTTTGTCTTACTCCTTTCATTGCTTTTGGCATTATCGGCATACTGAGTCTTGTACAGAAAAAACAAAAAACAAAGTATCAACATTGCTTCGAAGTAAAGATTACTCACCGCTAGTCTTTTCGTACTTGAATTATTTTTATTTAGTAGCTTTGATTCCGTTTGGTGATTCAAAGGAGTGGCGAAACGTATTTATTCCGGAAAGACATTCAAATATGGCACATTTAAACCAGAGTGGCAATGAAAAGTTTTTATGACATCATTAAGAAATGCTGAGTGCCGAGTGCCGAGATCGTATGTATGTCTAAGGTATCAAATTTAAATATAGATATATCTGACCATTGTTTGTTATATCGTATGGGATAATAGTAATTTGCAATCAATGTACATAAATTAAAAATATTAATATTAAGGTAATAAGTTTACGTTAGTGCATCTAATTGTTAAGTTTTAAATTCACAAGAATCATAGAAGATAATAAAATGACAATGATAAGTGAATCAGTAGTATATAACGGGTTCAATGATGAATCCATTAACAATGATAGTAAAGCGTACGTAAATAGAAACGTAATGAGCTTTAGAATATATAAACTGCTGCGCTCATCAAGACTTTTGAATGCACAAATACAATGAAATGCAGTGGCGTCAAGTGCAGACTGTCGGAAGTGCGTCTCAAAAGCAAATCGCACATATTCTTCTCGTGCAAACTTAGATTATGAAAAACATCCAACCGCTTCCGTGTATATTTGACAATTTAATTTAGAAATATTTTATCAAATCAACACCTGCAAGTATCATTTTAGCGCACACCATTAAGACAATTTAACACGAACAATTTACGTCTATAAATTATTCAACATCTTTGTGATATCATTAATAATACTTGATGCTATCGCTGATCGAGGAAATAAATTTTCAAATGTAAAATTGTCTCCTACATGAAACTATGAATTAATGTCAGTGATATAAAAAAAAAAAAGAAAAAACGAAGCAGGTCAATAAATGCACTCACTTATAGTCAAGACAAAAAATTTCTATATATATAAGAAAAAATTTACATTATACTAAATATATTTAATAAGACGTACTTTGTATAATAATGTACAATAAATTATCCTATACGCAATATTGCTGCCCGTCTTTTCGCTTATTAATAATAATTCTGCATTCGATAATGCGTCTCAATCGATATATGAATCGTCAACTTTTTTTTTTGAAAAAATCTGAGATGCAAAAAAAAAATTCATCAGCTCGATTATGAATGGAGAAACTTGCACGACACACTTATATCTGCGTAATACTAGTATATCTCTGATAAGCAATTGGCGAGTTTAGTTCCTATATACACAGGCTCGCATGCACGCACGCGCGCGCGCGCACACACACACACACGACGACGACGACGACGACGACGACGACGACGACTGTAAAGAGCAGCTACCGGCACTGTTGCTCTTATTGCTGTTACTGCTGTTGCTGCTGTTGCTGCTGTTGCTGTTGCTGCTGTTGCTGTTGCTGCTGTTGCTGTTGCCCCGCTGCTGCTGCTGTTGCCGCTGCTTCTGTTGCTGACGGTAGCTTCGTTCTACTCGTATCTCTTATGTTTTCCTGTAAGCCGCATCGATTTATATTACATACGGGAAGATAGGCAGTCGCGTATTGTAGCCGGAGACTGGGACATTTTCCGTTATCGGAGTGGGATGCTTTTGTCTTGCGAAAATCCTGACGCAATGGTATTTTCTGTCAGTGCAGACTCTAGCACTGATCATTGGACGTATGTATAATATGGGTACACTTGTCCGTTATTCCTCTTCACTAATCTTTGAATGGCAGAATTAATTTAAAAGTTTCGATATATATATATATATATATATATATATATCAATTTCAAGCTTTACCAGTCGGTTGATTGAATCTTGAAAATCTCCCCCCCCCCCCCCCCCCCCCCCCACTAAAAAAAAAAAAAAAAAAAAAAAAATTAACAATTAGTGTATGATGTATTATAATGATAATTGTAGGGTGAAATAATTTTGTTAATAATATTTAAAGTAATAATAATAATGTTGATTGTCATTAGAATTTAGTGGCTAAGCGAAACGATAATATTGATAAATTATTCGTTATAAAATTAATTAGTTCGATCCATTTGTTGTCACAAGTCACATTTTGACAATTTATAAACCTTATTGGATTTGAGTCCATTACGTACATTTGAATGATTTGAAAATTTGTTAGAATAGCCTAGCATTAATATAAATAAAAGATTTATTGCTTTGATAGTGAAATCATAGGAATAAATTTTAGTTAATAGAATCAAACATTATATCATGAATAAAAAATAGTTGACAATTACTTTGGTAATTTAAGCCTTTGAATTCACGAAAATGCATAATTTATTAATCTGCCAATACCGGATTGCATAGAAGTTTTTGGCCGTAGCCCAATAATAAAATTGTTTTGCCGTTATTATGTGAAATTTTAATTAACGCACTCTCTCATCTTATCGAAAATTCTGCCGTGAAAGTAATTTTTGTAAGAAAGATATTACCAAAACTATTTAGTCTATCGAATAAACGGCCCAGTAACAATAAAACATTGTGAAATTATAATAATTATTATACATTTTTAACATGCTGTGAAATAATTATATACAAACAATTCACATGCTTTCAATGTAGAATAAACTTAAGTTTTTTTTTAAATATTAAAATTTCTTACCACAGGATTAATAATCGAAATAATGAGTATTATTAGTATTTGATACACCTTATCAGAAGGGATAATTTTAATTTTGCATCTCGATACATTTAACATCTCAGCAAGATAAGGTATTAAATTTACGTTAAATACATAATATTGTAAAATAATTCCTAGCGAAACTTTGTAGTTAACTTCACACGCTAAAGCCGAATCAGTTGCAGAAAGAATCTAAATAATTTTCATCATAAAAAAAAAAAAAAAAAGAAAAAAAAAATCATAAAAAAAGAAACATAAAAATCAGCCGATCACAATTTTACACATTTCCCGTCTTATAAAATATACAGTCATCGGTGAGAGGATGTTTTTACTTACTTTGACTGCGACTGGACTTTAATTTACTAGAAGGCATTCCCATTTTAATTCTCGAGCAGCACGTGTCAGCACTCAACACTTTTTATTCAACAAGTGAATGGAACACAGAAATGTAGATGATACGTTAGTAACTCGATTGTACGTTCGACTGTATACAGGACGCGACGTATACCATGTTAAGGAAGTTGGAAAGATAGCACCTAGCACATACTAGGAGACGAAAGCGAGGAAGTGGGGAAAGGTTCATTGGTTTAGAATTACGCAGAAATAACTTGTAATGTTTCATTATTATGAATTTATAATAAATATAATATTAAAGTTAAAATAAAGTAAATGAAATAAAAGCAAATGTTTGTATGTTAAAGATAGTAACATAAACAAATATGTTTGAATTATCTATATTTTCGATTCGGTCATTTATTGCAAAATTTAAATACATATTACAATAATCTCGAGTCTTATTTTATTTATAAAGGGAAGTAAATATATTTAATTGAATATTTGAGTAATTAATTGCATATTAAATAATGAGACAAAAATGATGAAAAGTTAAAATGGTTCGTTTAACAAAATGGATACATCCAACTACATAAATACGCATGTATAAAATGCTATAAAATATATGTCATTGTTGATAATATTTTGTGATATCTTTGTACTCTAAGAACAATTTTGTTACAAAATCACTCTCTTAAAATGTTTCCTTAAAATTCTATATATATATATATATATATATATATATATTAATATTTACTATTGATTATTACAACTATGGATATATTTCGTTAGAAAAATTATAATAAACAATAGATTATTTAATAACTCTAGTGCTTCACTAATAACATTAATTTTTTTCCTCAAACTGTGGCTTAAATTTGTTCAAATAGTATTTTATAATTAAATTGCCATTAATTTTATATACAGTAATAATTATTATTTGAATTAAAATTTAATGCGAATATTAATAAAATTGAAATTATTTTTCTTTCAAATGAAAATAAAATTATTAATTAATTTAATTGGCCTTTATAATAATACGTTTAAATTATATGCAACAAGTTATAAATAATATAAAAACCATATTACACATTCTCTTTATAACAATTTTTTATTCAATATTTTCATATTTCATTAATCACATATAAGATAAGATAAATATGCAACCACTTATACAATAAAAGATAAGAAGTTATTTTTATTAAGGTGCACATGCAGAAATAAATTGTACATGGGAATACTAAAATATGTTATATACACACTTAGGCCCTTGCGTTTATGCTAATTTTTTAATATTTCTTTTTTTTTCTAAAGACTTTTTATCAATTATAACAAATATCTTTATTAAATATAAACGAATTCTCTTTAAAAACAAATTTCATATTGTGTCTGCTAGAAAAGATTTTTATTTAAAACAAATGAACAGTTGTTAAATTTCATGAATTCATAAAAGTATGATATAATGTCTACGATTACATTGACTTTTATTCTTTTTCTTTTTCAATGAAAATTTTTCTAAATTCTCTTCCACGTGGAAATTGTACCATACGCGACGAGTAGTTTAAAAAATAATTTTACAAGTCTCGAGAGCCATTACGGTCACCATTCTACATTGGACAGACATTTAAATCTCTTCGTCTTCAATCAAATTGCCTTTTCACTGTATTCTTTATCCTAAAGTTTAGAGGAGTTTTAAGTTACTATTAAAAACTAGACAGTCATTTGTGTTGGCATATTTAGGATAATCTCAACAAACTCGTATTTATGGCATAATATATCCATTGAAATTAAACGTGTGAGTTTCCAAATTATTGCTGAAAATTTGTTCATGCATTCTATTATTTTATTTTACATTTCTCAGCATATTGTATGAAGTATTATTTGCAGCTGCTTCAAAAAAAAAAAAAAAAAAGAAAAAAGTTGAATGAAAAAAAAAATATATATATATATATATAAATATATATATTACAGTGATAATTTCATGGAGTCGCTTATTCGTATTTATACGTAATTCTTATAATTCTTATAATTATTATTTATTCGTATAAATAAGTAAATTAAATTGTTGACAATTTTAATAGGATAAAACGTAAATAAAAGAAAAGAAGCATTAATTTTGATTGGTATAAAAGAAGACAAATTTTCATTATTATTCAAGAAAATTACTCCATAATATCATACGCTTATTAATTATGTTATTCTACTCATTAGATGTATAGTTATTACCTCATGAAACTGATAATACAGAATGTCGAATTTTAAAAAGTGTTAGCTGATTATGTAATTATTAGTATAAAAATGGCTTAACACTCTTCAAGTTGTAACTTTGCTCATACATTTTTCCATCTCAATTATTTTTATGTTTTTTTTTTTTTTCAAAAAAGTTTTCCTTTTTACAGATTCCGAGTTGGTGAGTACAAAGTGAACTTGCGGCAAATAGCTATACACTTATATATATATATATATATATATATATATATATATATATATATAACGAGATATTCATTTCCTTTATAATGTCTATTAATCTATCAGCCCATCAGCTTGTCTGTCCGTCTGTCTGTCTAGTTCCCTCATTCGAATCCCTCACTCTTTCATCTTTCAAATTATTGAGATATTCGTTTATTACAATGGTACGACAGTCTTTTTTGTATTAAAATAAGTTGCTGTAAGTCTTGCATATTAACAAATTCAGTATAATCTTTACAAATACTTAGAGATTTTTCAATGTCCTTTGATATTTATTTTTTATTTAGGGTCGTATAATTTATAGCTATGTAAGATAATAATACTACATGTCGTATTTTGTAAACAATTATTAATTTCAATATTCGCCATAAAAAATATATTTTTACAATACGTATCCAAATAAAACAGTTATCAAATACAAGCACTATTAAAACATTGTTCTAGTTGCATATCGTAATCTACATTACGCTAGTAAATTAGTGCCATGAAGACAAAACTTTAATCTATAAAATAGGAAAAAATTAAATCACGGAATATGGAAATATTCTTTAAATTTACTTAAAACTGTTTCATGTTCTTACATAGTGGCTTATTATAAAATAAAAAAAAGAACAAAAAAAAAAACAAAAACAAAAAAAAAATAAAAAAATAAAATAAAAAAGATTTAATACTGCCTAAATTTTCTACAAATATTTTATTTACTTTTATGGATTAGTAAATTTATAAAATATCAGACGCCTTATGGTTACCACCTAAAATTTAGTAGTAGAAGTTTATTTCATCAAGTTAATTAACATAAATGTGCGCTGGTACAAGTACAGAGTATAATCATTAAAGTAACGCGATTTCTTATTTTATAAAGATAATTCGCGACTTTTATACTCGTCAATGATTTACTTTCATTTGTTTCAAGCGCGAGATTCTGAGATTTCGCGTTGTAATTTAAAATTTATTTTAATAGAATTTTACCTTTTTTAATTGTTTCTACTTGATAAAATAGGTCATATTGTTACTTTTTTTTTCTCTATAAAAGTCAATTGCGTACATGTAATTGACTGTGAATTATAGTTAATTTTTTGCACATACAAATGCTTCATATTAAATCAGTGTAATATTAATAAATTATGCGTTTTGAATACAATTCGTACTTATTTTTCTCTCCATTCTATGTTTATCGTAATGTCTAAGTCACAAATTTTTATTTTACGTACTCGAGTGAATTCCTATAATACATATATATATATATATATATGGCATTAATTTATTCCTACATTATCTATCATTACTTTTGCGCTTCGAAAGAACTTCACATATTAGCTTATTAATTATTATTAGAAATATTATACACATATTAAATATTATACAATTATTTTGTTTATTTTATTTCATTTTATTTTGCTAAGATGTACGAAATGCAACAACGTAGTGCTGAATATCGTTATTTAGTTAGAACAGTCTACATTTATTTGACTGCTAGCGTTGTTTCATTTTCTTTTTTTCATCTTACAAACGTCATATAAATTCATATCGAAGTCACTATGAAAATTGTTATTATTTATTTAATTTCATATAAAAAATAACATTAATTTTTTTTTAATATACAAAGAATAGAATAACGCTTCTTGATATTTTAAATGAAATGTTCGATCAAAAATCATTTTTTTATTTTGCAATTTTTTTCCTTTTGTCATCTGAAAATTGTAAAAAATAATTTTTCTAGTCTTCATCTCAAAGAAACATTTATATCTCGATTAT
The DNA here is from genome assembly GCF_000503995.2 of Ceratosolen solmsi marchali. Lineage (NCBI taxonomy): Eukaryota > Metazoa > Arthropoda > Insecta > Hymenoptera > Agaonidae > Ceratosolen > Ceratosolen solmsi. Next base: position 1,086,462 of record NW_011948437.1, read on the forward strand.
TGTTTTTTTTTTGTTTTTTTTTTGTTTTTTTGTTTTTGTTTTTGTTTTTGTTTTTGTTTTTCTTTAAGTATTGCATTCCTCGAGTTGATTTAATTCTAAGTAAGTTGTCTTTAAATAAGAGACATGCCAATTATGCAGGCACTGATGCTACTTTGTTTCTCGATCGTTCAATATTAAATAACACATTTTGCATGAATAACTGAAACTTCATTTTACTATTTCAATTTGTCATAAACGAATGCAACTTTAGTATGACAAAGGAATCATAATCCCTGAATGGATTAGGTATCGGCAGAAATTGTTCTAATTGCTCACACAGACGCATGTCCATCAAGATCCATTTAAAAACAAAAAAAATTTTTTGACAGAATATTCTTATACAATTTCTAACATATCTGATATTTTACTAAATTGTTTTTATAATTATTTGGAAAAATAACATTTAATATAAGGACACATTAACTTTTACAATCCGAACATTAATGGCGACATAAAAATGTATAACAATTTTTTATTTGACAATATAACTAGTGATTTCATTTTATGCTTTGAAATGTTTTGATGTTTAATAGGCTTACGGCATATCTAAAATATCTCTTTTCAATGTAGATGCAAAAATAGTACTGTACTGTATCTAAAGAAGATACAATATCTTGATTAACAAGGTTAATTTGATGAAGATTATTTGTAGGAATTATGACTAATTGTGCATTGAATTTATTAGATTAAAAAATAAGTGTATTCAGACACGAAATGGTAATTGCTTTAGTATTATAAAATCACGCGAATATTATGAAAAAATATTTTGCACCTTCAATTGTGTTAATACATTTAGATGAGATCGAAGATACGTATATAATCAGCCTACAGCTGAACCAGGTTTCATGAATTATGTTTCACAAATTTTAATTGAATAATACATCTCCAAAGCACGAAAATTGTTATCGTTTCCGACCTGGTCTTAGCGCGCGCTGAATTTGCTTTTATATTATACAAAACTTCTTGCATTGGGAAAAAGGCCGGCTGTTGGTCGTTTAATGCTTGATCGCTCATTCCACGAAAAAAGAAAATCGGCATCGTAAAGCTGTATAAAGAAAAAACGAAGTATTCCATTATGATTCATCTTGTTGACTGTTGTAAGTCGCTTTTTCACGCAGTAATGGAAGAGCGAATGTGTTCCGACTATCCCCCCCCCCTCCTCCTCCTCCTCCTCCTCCTCCTCCTCCTTCACCCACGCCCAACTTACTCATGAGGCCAATCAATGCATTTTAGGACGTTATTATCCTTAGGGCGTATTATCCTTGGCAATGACTTGGTCTTAAAGAAGGAGACAGGCAGAGCCGTGCATCACCTCGGAGACGAACATTGGTGTGCTGGCGCTTAAACCGCCATCTGACTGCTCGTGGTACTTTTCGTAATCTTGGTACTTTTCGTAGCCACAGTCAAAATAACGACTCTGTAAAATTATTATAATATCGCTGATTTAAAATGTCGTATGTAGGTGACGCTTGAGCCTATTAAGCTCGTGTACCTTTTCTTACAAGTTCGTACACTAGCATTGGACGGATTAGAAACTTACTAATTAAGTAAGAATAATTAATATTTTTAAAATAATCGACATTTAAGCTTTAAGGATATCAGTTACGATATGATAAATACTATTATTATTCATGTAAATATATGTGCGTATAAAACTAAAAAGCGAGATGCAAATTTAATTGATTTAAAATTTAAATGTTACTTTCTTTAGAAATTATTACATCATTAGCTGTGGGTTATTTTGGTAAAAAAGATTTAAAATTAATTTGAATTTTCTTCCTGTCAATTATATTGATTTTCAAATAAACGAAATTTCGAATTAAAGTCGTTTAGTATTTTTCACTTCTGAAATGAATTATAATTAACTGGGAATAACATTTTGGCATCGTAGCCGCATAACATATATTCCCTAAATTCTTCAACAATAACACTACAAGATTACTACAAGATTAAGTTTATCGTAGAATTTGTTTTAATTTTAAAGAAAGCGTTGAAGATATTATCAATACCAATGTAGTTGAAATGTTTGTCAAACTTACAGAATTTAAGGAATAATAGTCGGATAAAAGACTTGTCGTTACCTGACAATCAAGACATCTGCAATTATCGCTCATTTTGCAGGTGATGCCCCACTGTTTGGCCATTGCTCTATAAAAATCTTTGCTGGATTTGTATAATATTTCAGGACCCTTTTTCATCGGAGGTCCCGCTTGATTTTTCACGGTCTCGCTTTCATCGGCACTCTCCTCGATCGCCTCCTCGTCATTCGTCATTGATTTAGCGAGTCTCGTCTATAAGATCCAAAAATTAAAATGTACGTAGAGAAATTAAGCAATTAAACAAATAAATCTGGGAAAGGCTTTGGATATTTTATTTTATAATTGCCATAAGAACTCGCTCAACTACTAAGCGTTAAAACTATCTTAAACCAACTAATTCCCTTACAAGAAACATCGAGCTTAATTTCGCCTTTAATATTGTTTTATTCGCATTTCAATTAACTTACAATTATTGGCTAATGAATGAATGAGCGAAAAATAATTCGACTCCACGTGCCTTAATTTAATACATAAGATCGATTAAACTGATGGAATTGTGAATTGAAAATTCGGTTTCTCAAGCTCCTCTGACTTTTCGTGCTTTCTCCGTTATTTAGTTAGGCTCGATTGATAATGCCGCACGCAATTCACAATTGGATATTTAATACGCAGAAAATCTCAAAAATTGCATTACGTAGCTCCTCCAGATATTTCTAATTTATCGACAAATTCGTCCGCACATGACGAGCGGAGGAATCGCTAATGCCCAGACACGCAAAAGCCATATAAAAACAACGAGCATTGAGAGAAAAGTAAAGAATGAAATGTGCATTCGAACCCGCGTTTCACGTACTTCCTCAAGGACGCGCTCGTAAGATGGCGGAGGCGACGAGGCCGGCACGGTTGAGCTCGTGTTGACACTGACGGCACTGCCGACGTCGGCCGTCATCCTCGCGCACTCACCGCTGGCGAAGCTCTCGGAGCTGCCGATCGCCAGTTGTCCCAATTCCGAGCGATGCTCCGTCATTTCCGGGCCCGTTATGTCCTCGACGTCGAGGCTGCTGCCGCGACTGCCCTGGCTGTCGCTGCTACGCGACTTGGACGTCTTGGAGAAGCGAAGCTTGAACGGCGCCAGCTTGGAATCTTTATTCGAGCACCTGTGAGACAGAGGCCGTTCGCCATATCTTTACAATATATCGATGCATTATGGTTTGGAGGCACCGATGTCATCACACCCACTCAACCTGCGTTCCTATTATCTATTAAATATCTCACGATAGTTGGATTAATCGGCAAGTTTAATTATCGAAATCGTGAGAACGAATCGATGAGCTGGATAGAGTTGCCTAGAGAATAATCTTGCTTGTTATGTTACCATATTATGTTTGTCCTTGGGAGAAAAGGTATCGTTAGTAGAAAGTAAGATTTTATTTCGTGTTTATTAGACTATTCTATTCGTCTATTTGTATGTTATATACAGTTATATTAACAATTATGTGTTTTAGTGTGATGAAGGTGGATAGACCAAGATTATTCGTATTCACTCACATTCAATAACAATATATAATGACAATTATAAAAAAACAATATTTAGACGTAAGAACATTAATTAAAAATGAAATGACAAATAAATGCGCGCGCTGTAAAACGATTCAAAATAAATAAACATAAATTATGCGTAATTCTTAAAAAGACTTGGATATTATAATTTAAATTAAAAAATTGCTACTAATTTAAGATTAAGTTAACGAATGATAAATAATTGAATGTATAATGTTATTGCCGAATTCGAATTCTTAAATTTAAGGATTTTTAATTTCTCGTTTGTATTTAATCGGTCATAATCTTTTATAAACCAATATAAAATGTCGATAAATAAATATTTGAACTACTCGTTAAGAATCTTTGTATATCGAATTAAAGAAACTTATGCTCATATACATAAGCACATAGTTTTGCTATTATTCAAGATCATCTAGCGCACGTAGCGACGATAGTCGTCGTCCTGGAAATAATAAAACTAGTCTCTTCTTTGTCCGATAAATCTATTTTCTCGTTTGCTTCCACTGTTTCTTTGTCTCTTTGCTTTCTCTCTCTTTCTCTCTCTCTCTTTCTCTCTCTCTCTCTCTCTCTCTGTCTCTCTGTCTCTCTGTCTCTCTGTCTCTTTCCGTGTGTATACGTTGACCCAGTAAGCGAATTTACTATGTCACGGCTAATATTTTCCGGTATATTATTCGACTATGCAATAGAAATTTTGACCTTTTGATTGCCGCTAAACTATTCGATAGAAGCAAATAAAAATAAAATTCAAATTACACGGGTAGCTAAACGTGTTCATTGATGAATAATTCCGATTAAAATTATATTATATATGTATACCGGTATGAGCAGAACACATACCAAACTTTGACTGAAATTTATAAATTATGTTATTATGGTTTAATCGTATTTTTCATCATTATCCAGTATAAGAAAATTTTTCATTCTTGAAATTCTTAAAGAACTTCCTTAGTTTAAAAATTCAAAGTATTAAATACTTGTATTATTATGTGTAGCCGATCCTCCTTCATTTATTAATTAATTAATCAATTTTATTCGAGTTAATTAGTTGTGAGACAAAAGCCTTTTCTTATGAAACTCGGTACTCAATTACTATTAAAAGCTTAAAATTTATAATGTATTAAACATTCAACAGATACGTATCTCTGTATGTTGAAACATTTTTGAAGTGTACGTGCCAATTCATGAATGTAAATTAGTAATAGCATACATAAATTCTAATAAGCACTATATTTTTGTATACGTTATAAATTCTTGTATATTGCTAGTGAAAAATTTTAAATATCATATACGAAAGCTAAATGTAAATTAACAATTTCGTTTTGAATTATTTTCTTCATAAAATTCAAAGAACATTAGGAACAAATAGCGATTAAAACTTTTTTACAATCGATTAAAAACATAAAACTGTTAAATTAATATTTTAATAAATTCAAAAAAATTAAATTATTTAATTGTTAAAATGCTATTCATATATATATATATATATATATATATATATCATAATGGTATTGATATTGTATTTTGACATTATATTATATAACCAAGTCGAGGCAGGACATATTCGAGTCTGTTATTGATACTCTTATGCATTTCTAATATAATTATTAGCATATGACATATATCTTTATATCTTAGCCTTTCAATTATAGGAAGTGAGTCGAAGCACATTTATGCATTAATACTTCGTGTCTCCGATTTTTTGTTGATTTTAATTGATTTATAGTAAGCATATAAAAACCAAATTACTTGAAATAAGTGTTACAATGAAATGAAAATTTAAGAGACAATTTAAAAAATTATAAAATTATAACTTTAACGTTTTTCGGTAGCGATTTTTATCGAAGAGTAATAAAATTATTCAATAATAAATTATCCAATAATATAAAATCAACGAATGAAAGAATTAATTGATTTGTCATAAGTGATAAAAAAAATTTCTAAATTTATCAGCATTGAATTTAATGTGCCAAACATTTTTCGTACAAATATACTGATTTATTAAATAATAAAGATTAAAAATACATTTTATAGATAAATTATTATTATTTGAAAAATATTGTTTATGCAAGTAAAATAAATTTAGAATAAATTTTCCTATACTAACAAAAATCCATTTTGTTTCAAAATTATTAATACTAAATAATTACATTGATAAAAGTTCTTTTAAACATGCATAATTTATTTGTATAAAAGTATTTTTTTTTTTTTATTTTTTTTATTTTTTGTCAATATTAATAATGTAAATTAGGTTTTTTCTTTTAATTTAAATAGAATCAACAATACCTTTAGTTTTTTTTCCTATATTGAATTTTTACAATACTTTTTAACACTTGAATTTTTTTGTCATTTGTATTTAATATTAGTATTGCCGAATATAGTATTTTTTCTTAAAATAAAATGTTTAGAATATCAAATAATTTTTATTAATAATATTGTTAGAAGATCAAGCAATATAGAATGGAGTTATTTTCAATTATAAGATTATCAGAGTATGAGAAAATGTTTGTAATGAAAGTACTATGTATGTATTAACGAGATAATTAATATAATACATTTCGAAATTACAAATTCATACACGTTCATAAAATTATGAGCTCTTTTTTCATAAATTGTAATGTTTATTAACCGAAATTCTAAAATTATAAATATAAATATGAGTATATACACCATATTTCATTTCACATTTTAAAATTATCTCCCGTCAATCAGCGTATTTTATTGCAAAATAACTAATACTCTCGTCAAATGAATTAATCGATGACTCGAAGCTATAATTAGTTAATTTACCGAAAGAGAATCGAGAAAGTGTTGAAATAATGTCAAATTTAAAATAAAATTAATCAAACTGCCCAATACTTCCAGCTGCTCAAAGTAATAAGTTTCATTAATCGAAACCCAAATTGTACATACGCAACTGAAAATGTCATCCCACTAATATAGCACAGTGAAAGATATTTCGTCGCATAACAGTATCGTCGATTAGAATCTGCAATACGACCGTCAAATTTCGTTAGGATCATTCCATGATTCGCTAAAAATGAGCAATGTGGACTCGCGCGGTGACCCCCAGCCGACTCGTGTCACTAACCCTCGTTAAGTGCAACTCTCGACGGACTGTGCTCATCCTGACCTTCCATCCACAATTTCCCCTCTATATTACTCTCGGCAGAGTCGACATTTGTTCTAGTTTAGCTTCTCGGCTGGCTCATTTCTTCAATCTCTTACATAACTTGCCGCTTCTCCTGCATTCCTTATCTTTCCTTTGTTTTTTTAACGCTCACCTATCATTCACCTTATTACTCTTCCCTTTTCACCATTACGTTCAGTATTTCCATTATTATTTCTACTAATTTGCTCATACCCTACTGTTTATGTTTTTTTTTCTTCATCTCTTTTCATCGTTAATTCGAAGAATATTGTTAAATTTGTTTTGCGCAACAATAATTCTATCCTATTGCATTACTGTTACGCAATCATGTAGAAATTAATAAGAAAATATTTTAAAAAGTTTTAGTCTGATGATTAATAAGGACACTCTAGTATAATTATTTATAAAGAATGATTGTGTAATTACGCTGATTTATAATTACCTTGTATTCGTTACATCTTATCATTCGTCAAAATTAAATTTCAAAATTATTCACCAAATATTTGAAATCAAATATAATAGAATTATTATTAAAATCGCATACAAACTCAAACTATTATATTATATTTAAGTGAAATATTAAATCCAAAGTACAATATAATAGAATAATGGAGCAAAATATTAATTAACATAATCAAGATAATAATAGTTATAAATACTTAAAAATTCAAAACCAGTTAACGACTAAATGTATGAACATTTTTTTTTTTTTTTTTTTTTTTTTTTACAAACTTATTATTATTTTAGCTGGTTTAATGAAAATTCTTCATAAAATTTTATATAACAAGTAATTAATAATAATTATTATAATCAACTAATATAAGAATTTTTTTATAATGTTGAATAATATTCTCATATAATATAATAAAAATATTTGAGTGTGATAAAATTTGAACTATTTCAACTATTCCGTACGGAATTATTATTTTGCTGAATCATTTTTTTAAAGTCCCATGCTCAGCTCTAACTGACTGCCACGATTTACAAGATTACAAAATTTTAAAAATACAAATCTGTGATGATGATAACCCGATACCTCAAGAATAAAAAACACGTGCAACTGTAATTTAAGATGTCAAATACTCAGTTTTTTTAATGTATTATTTGATTTGGCAATTTATCACCATATTATTGGCCATTTTGTTTCTTGTTATATTTATTAGAGCATCTGTTTAATGAACCAATAAAGATTATCCTGTAGTCAATGTTTTTATAGAACTTTATCCTCCATTCATTATTGAAATGTGTGAATAGTATTAAATTTATTGACCAAAACCATGTAGCCTGAGAAAGGAATTCCTTTGTAGAGAATTTAAAAACATTATATTATCGTAGACTTTAATTCAATCGCAACATTAAAAATTTAAATAGATCAATATTGGAATAAAACTTATTATTTTCACTGTGTTTTTTAATATATATCATAAAAATTAAGTTGCCCATTGTCACAAAGATGAAAAATATTGAGAGATGAAATTAGAAAGATATGTTTCTTCTTATAAAAATAATTTAAAAACAAATTTCAGTTTGATTATATCGCAGACATTTATAAAGTTTATAATAATTCAACGTTTCTATCAATCTTTGTATTATTCGGTATTATTTGCTACGTTTTATTTATTTTTTTGACATTTTGGTTTTGTAATATCCACCTAATTCATAATCAATATTATTGCAAAAGAATAAATAGTTTTACAGTATAAATATTGTAATTTTTACTGTTTTATATCATAAAAATAGACAGTTAATATAATTCTCAACATTATATAATCGAAGATAATATATTAGACTTAAATATTCGATTGAATGCTCAAAACTGTAGATATTGTTATAATGTTGAATAATAATTATCAATCTATTTCTAACGATAAGCATTTGTGATAAGGTGATAAAATTATTTTGAACATTTACAATTACTATGTTTTTATATTTTTATATAAATATAAATCTATTTATTAGTATTTTTGTAGACTTTTTAATAGTGTTTATAAACATTAATTCATTCTAAAAAACAGATAAGAATTTTGTGTATAAGAAAATTTGTCAACAATTCATTTTATTAAAAGGATAATAATTTTGATTATGATAATATTTTTTCAACTAAGAATACTGAGACAGTTATTAGTATGACAATGTGTTGGAACTTTCTATTACAAATGATTTGAGCTCAAAAACTTTAAAACAAATACCGTATTAAATATTGACATAAAATAACCGCATTTCAAAAGAAAAATCCGAATCCTTCAAGAAAATATGCTTAATTAGATAATTACAAATGACTAGCATATATTTAATAAATTTTTTTTTTTTTTTTTTAAACCAACCCGAGTAAGTAGTACAGTTATTTAATGTTCTGACATTATTATTTATTTGCGTTGGTAATTTCTTATATGTCATAAATATTTAATACTCTTAATAAAATTAATTCAAATTTTTGTACTTTTCAAAATAAATATCTAGTTAAAATTTTTTTGAATTCATTTCTTTATAAAGAGAAATTTTATTCAGTTATTACTTTCATTAAAATTATAACATAATATACACATCAGACGATAATTGCTTTTATCCTTTTGTATATTTTATTCATTTTATTATAACTTTATTATAATGTATATTTAAAAATATTATTACTACATTTTGAAATTATGAATAATATCATAAAATGGCACTTAGCTAATATAAAATTTATGAAATATTTTATAAATTAAAGATATTAATACTGCACGCTCAATTTTCATATTAAAACATATTGATACTTCGACAATTTTCATTGATATTCCCTGGTATTTTACAAGTTTATTGAATTACAATGATCACCAGCCAATTAACTGATAGAGCAGTTGTCGTTGGTGCAATACTTTCTGCTTAATTTATTTGCCATAAAAATTAGACATATTCATATTTCAAGATAGATATTCTATTTTGGTTCTTAAAAATTATAAATTCCGGTCCATATTTTAGATTAATAAATCTACAATGAAATTTAATTTATTCTGAGATAAATAAAATGGATAAAAAAAATGTCAAATATTTCCTCAGTAAAATATTAACGTTAAAATATATAAATTCCGACATATATATATATATATATATATATATATATATATAAGTATGTATGCATAATCATATGTGTATGGTTGTGCGTATATGTACATGTACATTGTACATGTTTTTTTGCTTAATTCTATCTTATATAATTGAAATTTTACATAATTAAACTTCAATCGTAATAAAAAGTATATTAATCCTATAAATCAAAGTAGTATAAATATATATATATATATTTACTTAAATAATTATGACGATATTTGTAATTTACATTTTATTAAAAAATATATTTATTTAATTTGAGTTTATAGCAGTTACATTTATTATAAATTGTCATTAATTTTTATTTATAATAATATAATACTATCGCGTAATACGTAAGAAAATTTAAGAGCAATTAATACTATTCTATTTAGTAGATAATAGGTGTTTTGAACTTACTCTATCGGTGGAAATCAAACATCTACATTTCCATTTTCTTCTCTAATAATTACAATTTATTAAGCTATTTCAGAACGCGATTTATAAAATATTGCATTTATAGAAAATAATAAAATAAACATTTTGTACAAGCGCATGTATTAATTTTCTTACGTTTTCTTACTACTTTCACCGTACTTTATTCATTGTAATTGCAATATTTTACAATCGCGATAAGCTTTTTATCGATAAGTGCTAATCATACAAATGAAGAAATTAAATCAAATGATCTCGAAAAATATGAAATATTATTTATTGTCCAAATTTCATTTCAATTTTATTTTTAAAAGTATTTAAATACAATTAAAATAATCTGCCATTGAAATGGCGGCTTTATCTAATTTGTTTAATACTGCTGTTATAATATGTCAACAAAATAAATACAACTAAAAATTGGAACATCACGTATTAAAATATATGAAAATAATACTTTTTATTGTCATAATTCGAAACAAATTATTTTTTTAGATAATTGCTTAGATCATTGAACAAATGTACTTTGAAATATTATGATAAATAAGTACACTACAATCGCTAAAATATTAAATTATTGAATAATATTATCAATAAGATATCCAATAATTAATTTTCCGTACATAGAACATATTGGAATTTCATAAGTAATCATGACAGTAATGCGTATAATCATACAAAGTTGAAAATTATTATTACGTAAGGTTTTGAAGAAAACAAAAGACATATATTCGATATTTTACATATCCTAAATTGGCACAATAATTTAAAGTTCTATATATCATAAGCTAAAAATGAAATATTATACTAAGAATTTAATGATAAATTTTTTAAAATTAAATTTGACGTATAATTGGATTATGTAAACTTGTATTTCGAGAATTGTTTGGTATTTAAGAATAAAATAAAAATTAAGATATAAAACACGAGAATAATTGTAATTACCTTCTCGACATACATAAATTATTAAAAAATTAATACGAAATGTTTCGACTTATTAGACCCAGTAGAATATGATGGAAATTACTAAAGGATCTGAAGAATTTTTAAAAATTTTCTATAGAAAAGAAAGACAAGACGCAGATTTACAAATTCAAACATATATTAAATAGTCTAACAAGAATGAAAGAGCAAAGGCCGAAATGAAAGAGGTGATCGAGGGAAATATTCAACCACCCCTTAAAGTTCACATCCCTATTGATCGTTTATATGAAAACGACGATTTGCGAGTGCCGGCACTCGGTCAAGCACACCCAATTTTACAAGAATTTGAACTTCGTCCTTTCAATGGCCAAGATTATTTAATGAACGTTAAAACACACCGTTTGGTTTACTCACTTTGAGATGTAAGAAAGATAAAAGAAAGACAGCTACAGTGTAGAATCGCAGGATGTCAGAATGCGCAGAACTGCTGGCTTGTCAGTAAGAAGTAGCCATATTGGAAAAGTGGAGGTACAGCGCCTTCACGCGGACTATTATCCACACTACTACGCGTTCTTTTAGTTTTTAGTTCTGCGTAGCAATATTTCAACACGGGATGTATGTCCATATCTATACGACTCCACATATATTGAGCATCGTTGCTTTTGTTGTGATCCTTATCGATTTTACCAGGTACAAGGCTCTCTCTCTCTCTCCTTCTCTCTCTTTCGCTCTTAATATAAGAGTAAATAACCTACGGTAGATGGCAGCTTTTTCATTCGATTGACAGTTGCGTTGAAATTTTTTTCTTTTTTTTCTTTCATATAATTTAAATCGTTGAAAAAAATATTTCTATCCGATTTATTGGTAGGAGAATGTATTTTTTATTAGATAAATTGTCGTTAAAACGCAAACACTGTTTTCTTATAATTTATATTGCAGAAAATTTTCATATGATTGTATAACTCATTTTGTAATTTATTTATTAATATTAAATAGTTAGATGTATTTAAAATCAATTACTCCAAATGAATCAGAGACTTAAATGCGGATAACAATTAATTTAATATAAATATTAATTAAAATAAATTTTAATATAAAATTTAAATCTATTTATAAAATTTTTTTTTATAATTTTAAACTGAATAGAACTGTTCAAGTAAGAAAATTTATATTTTGACTTATAAATCAAGTACATAACTATGAAAATTTTTCAGATATGTCACTTGTTTATCCGGCATTTTTTTTAATAATTGCTTGTATAAATCATTTTTCTATACGTGTAATTTATAGTAATGTATGATATAGTTTGAATACTGTTATAATATGATATTCGTAAAAATATATTATGGAATCAATGGTAACACACTACTTCTATTATATCGCATTTAATCTATGTTTAAATTTATATTTAAAAAATTTAACATATTGTAAATTAAAAGTTTAAACAATAGTTATATTTTATCATCTAGATATTTAAAAATTTTAATAATATCTACATTCGTTAAGTGTAATCGATTTTGTCATATATGAAAGGTAGTGGAAGGTGGAAAAGTAGAGTATTAATCAAGTTTCAGTGATGAAAAGTAAAAATAGCGCGCCATAATTCACTTCAACTATCCAGTATTATTTTTAGATTTATCAAATCTTTATTACGTAAATAAAGTCTATAATAAACTACTTTCTAATTTTTTAAAAACTATTTCTTATAAACAAATTTATTCTTAAATCACTTTTTATGTATACTAAGAAAACAAAAATACATGTTTTATTTAAACATATATTCTAAAAAATAAAAATTGTAATATAATCATTTGAAAATGTGATTATTAAAATAAATATTTATTTACATTTGCTATTACAAATATTTGAGCAATACTTTTTTTCAAAATTTATCTTTTCTTTTTTAATGCAAGATATAAAAATCATAAAAGATTATCGGGAATTTTTTTCTGTGATATAGATGAATGACGATTATTGTAAAAAAAAAAATCATTAATAAATATAAATTATTCTTAATATATATCCGTACAAATTATAAGCACACGTGAAGATAAAAATGCCAATAATATTTACATATAACGAATTATTATTAATTATTATTATGCTGCGTATTGTTTTCTTTAGACTACAAAATGGATTATTCTGAACGTTTATGCATTTGTAAATAATATAAAAACATGGCATTTTGTATGTTCCCATTTTTGATTTGAATATAACTTTTTAATTTTATGAAAAAAAAAACTACATTTTTTAGTGAACAATTTAGTATGAAAATGATTTTTAAATTTTATAACTGTCATTTCATTATAAATTCAAATATAATTGCAAAAAATTGAATGTAATAGTCAAATATAAATAGTAAGATACTGCGTATCTGTTAAAGATAATTTTCTATGACAATGATAAAAGTAGAGAATGAAATACTGCAAATTTATTATAAATTATGTTTTTACATATAAATGTAATTCATATTTATACAATAAATATAAACATTATTCAGATATTACTTAAAATTTTTCAACAACAATATAATATTCCATCTTTTCATTTTTAGCAGAAATAAATACAAATGTAATTATAAATGAAATATTTAGACTAAAATAAATTAAAATAATACTCCTACTCTGCTAATAAAACTGATTTCGCACTCATTACTAATAAGTTAATTTATCATAACGAACTATGTATGATATATTATTATATGGAACTACAATTTAAATTAATAAATATTTAAATTGATAAAAATTTGAATACATTTTAGGTAAAATATGCTTTTCACTAATTAAATGACATTCTATTCACTTATATAAGTTTCGTAACAGCTACATTAATTGAAAATATGTTTTATATTATATCGAAAAAATTTTAATTATATATATATATATATTATATAATATAGTAGATATATTTTACTTATTATTATACCTCATTTCATTCTCAACATCTTTTTTTCTGCTTTTTTGAATATAAGAGTATTTTCTTTACACAGAGTTCTGAATGCATTTCATTCATGAATTTTCAATGTGGTTTAAGAAAAACTATCCTTTCCATGAAAATTTATATCGTAACCTGTTTGTTTTAAGAATTCTTAATTCTTTCATATTAGTTATTATTAAATCTGTATTTTTTTTTCTTAATATTGATATTGAAATATCAAAAAATTCTAATAACCAAATAGGCAGAAATATTTTTATATATTTTAAAGTTATATAAACAATCGTATGCATATAAAAATTTATCATTATATTTAAAAGACCTTTGATAATGTATTTCTAATTACATTTTATTATGAATATTATGTTCATCCCAATTATAAATATATGTTTATTAATATATATTTTATATAGAAATTAATTATATGTATTATATAAAATGAATTGAATGAATAAAATATTCTCTAAATGAATAAGTTCTAAACTATATACTGATAATTGAATAAAATAAATTCCTATATTATGTATTATTATAAATCCAGAAGATATAAATATTCTTACTTAATTTGTGAATATCATAAATTTTTAAAAAATCGGTATTGTAAAAATTTACAATAAACAATAATCAGAAAATATATTTAAAAAAAAACCCATTGTCTAATATGGATTAATGATTTTACAATTATTCTATTCTAAAAATATAAATAAATTATAATATAATAATTAATTAGAACATTATAATAAATATATATATATATATATATATATATATATATACCTAGATATTTATAAATTATTTAAGTTAAAAAATTTTAACATTTAACATAAACCTTAGATCTTTTAACTTATCAAAATATATAATTTATATATTATACTACTAAGGCACATAATTTTTGAAATTTTATAAATATAATTTGAATTCTGCACATCATTTTTAAATATTGACTTTATATTGAACATCTTAACTAATATTTGTAATTGGTATTTCTTGAGTTGTATAAAAGTCTGTTAAAGAACTCTATTTAATTTTTAATATTAGTCATAATTTATTCAGATAAATTTAATTTAAAACTTTTACTTGACATCAAGAGCTTATAACTGTCTAAAATCATGAATATTAAAATTATAATTATATTTATTTTATGTATTCTAGTTTTTTTGCACAATTTATTCATTACAAAAACATTCGTATCTATAAAGTGCAGTTAAAAAATAAAAATATTATATTTTTACAAATTGTTTAATAAGAAATGTTGTTTTATTTTATTTGAACGCGGTTGATTGGTTAAAATAATATTATACGATTATAATAAACGATTATATATAAAATTATAACATATACGTAATTATAAAGTATACTATTTACAAACCCATTTTATCAATAGTTTATATTTATATATTTATACATATGTAGAAACAGTAAAAAGTATTAATAATGGTTCAATCAGCAATATGACTGACGACTAATTCTTTCCCTTCCGAAGATAATATTATTTTTAATTGCGTTGTAATTAATCGATTTCAATATATGCTTATAATATCTGTAATTGCACCAGTTGCACAAATGCAAGCAATAAATCATCAAACAATCAAAAGCCCAACTAATCAATATACTATTAGTACTTTTTACTAATTAAAAAATTAATAAAATACAATAGGAGCTTGATTATATATTTAAACTTTACTTCACTAAATTGCTTTCTGCTATTTTATAAAATAAAGCTTTAAAGTGAATTTATTAATTATTTTGATTGAATGTTTTAAAAATTTATCTAAATTTGTAGTAAATTAAGTTTCATTCGAGGTAGCGATTTAATTGGAAAATCAGCAGAATAAAGAATTATAGGTATGAAACATTCTAAAGTTTAATTATTTAATACGTAAACCAGATATAAATCTGTCTAAAAGTAATTTTATTTCTTTTAAACATTTATAATTTATTAAAAATTGTTATTTATGAATTTTATACATTTATAAAAAAAAAAAAAAAAAAAAAAATTGTTTGCAACGATTGTTAAAATATTGTGAAACTATTTTAACAAAATTTTCCATAAAAAAGCACGTTTAAATCAATTTTTTTACCATATGTATTTTAACTACATATTTTACTATATGTACATTTATAATTTAAATACCTTTATAAATTATTACTATAATATTGATTGAATCTCATGCTGAAGGAAATTTATAAGATAGTAGAATTTCTTATATTAAATATTCTTACAAATTTAATATCATATTAATTACAGTATTAATATTATATATGCGTGTTAAACCAATTTTAACGATTATTTATATAATTAATACAATTTTTATCCCATCGAATTATTTCTATAAATATCGAAATAATAATAGCTTGTTGTTATTCTATATATTTCATATTATTTATATTTATTATTAAATTATAAGCTACTATAAGTTAGTATTAAAATGATCATAATGTCAATAATTAAAATGAAGACGCTATAGTTTAAAAATTTTGGACAGAGTTTCATTCAACCGACTAACCGAATTTATTTCTTACGACATAATATTATGTATTAGTCGAGTATTCACAATTGTATTAACGACAAAGAATTTTTTATTTTAATATATCGTAGTGCTATATTTATATGTAGATAATCGATAATAATGTAGTTAAAATAATTTTTAACTCCATAATTAATTTAGATAGAAGCGATTATTTTGTGAATTTTTTCTTTATAAAATGGATCGAAAATCTAATTGCCGGTTGAAAAGAAATGAAGATAAAAATCCATTACTACTATAACTAATTATAAGCTGAGCTCAAACTACGTATCCGTTGCAAAGCTACGATTCCCCGCTGCAAAATAAAATTTAGCTCATTTGGGACAGCAATAGAGTAAAACTTTAAGTCCTTCACCTCCGATGTTTTCACAGTACTCGATTGGCTGCCCGGCAACCCACACACATACATCTATCTTACGGAGCCTGTCATTATCAATGAATGTGAGTAATATGTATGGTTATTTTATTAAAAGGCACGCTTGAATTTAGTTTATTTTTAAGCTACTATATTGTCATATTTTTAAAAACATAAATTGTTAGTGATTATTTGTTCGAAATATTTATATCGACATATTGTGAGATGATGTAAAAGCAAAATTCTTTTGATTCTATTGAAAAATTGGAAAACGAACGTTTTCTTGAAATAATTTTATAAGATATAAAAATATAATTTCTGAATTTATTAATGTTTATGATTTTTTCATTAAATCATTGTTAGTAGTGAATTGCATTATTACTTATACTAAACCAAATATTTTCTACCTTATGGTTTCGAACGATTAACTTTATATAAATTTATTTCATTTTTTCAGTGATGAAAATAATTAAAAACTTAAAATAAATAGCAAATTAAAACAGTATTTTAAAGTATATTTAGACAAGCTTGAATGAATGTTGTATTAATAAATATTTCTTATATTACTATTTGAAACATTAAAACCTAACATTTCAATGTTTTACTTGTTTATATCTTTCGACTAAGGTTCGTGAAAATTTTTCCATGCAATAACTGTTATTTTGTATTTAAATTAGCTATTCATTTTCATAGTGAGTTTAGCTTCTATAACAATTAGAGGCAATTAAGTTTTATGTTAAATTATTAATTTCTATTTACAGTACTTTGATTAGTATCTTTTATGAAATTTAGACGCATAATTGGTCTTTTATACTTAGATAAAAGAAACAAACAGTAAATTAAAATTCATGTTTTTAACAAAAATTTCATTTATAAGTCAATTTATTTACTTAGCTTTTAATAACTCCTATGGAAATGTTTTTTAGTATTCATATTATTTATATTAAATATAGTATAGAATCATAAAGTAGCGATTTCTAAAGTAATTAATTTCTAAAGTAACATATTTAAAAATATATTCTTATATTATAACAACGATTAATGTTATGAAAAAATTAAGGCATTAAAGGCTTATACAAAATTTAAATTTCTAATTCAAAATTATTCATTATGCTCATGTTTATGTATAATAAGTTTGAATGAAGCGTGTATAGTATTTCTCTATATTTATAGAAATAGAAATAATTGATCTTTTCTTATTTCTTCTTCTTATACTAAACCAGCTTTGTTCTTAACCTTATTACATTATTATAAGAATTTTCAAGTTTATTTTAGTTTATTTTATAAATTCCATTGAAAGTATAAAGAATTTAATTTTTCCTTAAATTTTATGAACTTTTTGTAAGCCATAGAGTGATTAATCAAAATAAAGTTTTGAAAAGAATTGAATTATATACTTCGTTATTTATAAGGTAAAAAGAGCATGAAACATTTTATTGTGTTATTTTTTTTTTATATAAATATTTAAAATCAGTAGTTTATTATATAAATTTTAGATTTATACTTTAAAGAAATTCAGGAACAATGCAAAGAATAAATCAGATTAGAAATTAGAATATTCGTATAAAGTGAGAAATAAATGATAGTATGTTTTTAGTTTCGATTTTAAATCAAATTGTTTAATCTTATAATAATTTAATGTACAGATTATTGCTCACATATACAATTTTCATTATAGGATTTTCTACGAAATAAATTCAATGTATATAATTAAATTTTCGATTTATACAATATATACAAGTCAATATCAATTTTTTAAAATTTATTTAACAAATCCTATATTTCCTAAAATAAATATTATTATTTTTGTATACATTTAAAAGTACATTTTGAAACATTATTTTACATATTTCACCACAGAATGAGCTGTAAAGTCGTAAAAAACAAAAGTGACGATACAATGAAAATAAGACGATAAATGGCAATCGTTGTCCAGCCTCGTTATAATTGACCCTGAATGCGAGAGGCACAAAAAAAAACAGAATAAGAAAAGAAATAGAAAGCACAGGTTTCATAAAACGTGAAAGAAAGCAGAATCACAATTAATCTAACAAGTGGCCTACGGATCTCAAGAGCTTTATCTCTCGTGGCACAGAATACAAATACAGAAAGGGTTAAGTGAAAAAAAAATCACATTCTCTGAGATGCTATACGTGGCGAATCGATGCGCAAGTCTAGTAGGCCTCGCTTCCCCTCTCTACCTTCGTTGCATCACTCTAAACGTTTCTCTCCTACTCTTCTCTCTTCCCTGCCCCTCCCTCATCATATCATCTCTAGATGTTTTTATCCCTCCTTTTATCATTCCTCCCCTCCCGTGTACTCCCACCAGCGCTCTTCGCAGTTTCCATGTAACAATCTCTATGTCCGTCCCTTTCCCCAACTCCTTCCCACAGTCTTTCGCTCCTTCCATTCGGCAGTCACCCACGACTCTGTTCATCCCCACTCCGATTAGAGATTTTCCTCCGAGGGTGCACGAGAGGATGAAACTCGGCCGGTGCGAGCGAACGCGGGAAGTTCAGCTGAGTTCAGTACGCTATACGAGCCTTCCTGCTCACGTGCTGACTAAGGTGTGCGCGAGTTTATCTCCTTATTCAGCTTACATTCTTTCTATTAATATATATTCTTCAATTACGTTTATTATTTACTTTTTCAATCTGCACTAATCATATTTCAAATTCAATTTATGTTCATATACTTTGCGCTTAAGAAATTAGTGTGTTAACATTTTATTGGATTTAAAATGCTATCAATAAAAATACTGGAAATTCATATGACAAGAAGGGGAAAAAGTTGAACGAATAATCGAAATTAAAGAAAAAAATATATATATATATAAATATATTTAGAATTTATTTATTTAGAAGTTAAAAATATAATTTCCAAATAGTTTCTTAATGCTTTCGCTTTTGTGTATAAAATTCTTCTAATAGGACTTACATTAGTAGAATAGATAAATGTATAGGAAGACTTAGTTGTTCAGAAAAATATTCTTAATAATTTCTAACCGTTTTCTTCATTACTAATATAATACTAATAATTTATTACTAAAGATAAAATTTTTCCCCTTCTATAGTAAATTTTTATTATAGATTTGAATTTAAAGTTATTACAAATAAATTTATTTATATTTATATTACCAAATCACTGAACGATATATGTATATGTATATATATATATATATATATATACGTATTTAATTATATATAATAATAATAATAATAATAATAATAATAATTTTGCTTTACTATATACTAAATTGTTATTAAAATCAAATTTCTTTTATCATTGAAAATATATTATACCAATAATGGTATTCGTCAAAATACCGGAATAAATTTTATATGTAAATTTGCAAGCATAACATAACAAATAACATTGTAAAACCCATTAACCGACATTTTTTTTTTTTTTTCATAACATTCATAACCATTCATTTTTTAATGCTTAATTCATTATTATATATTGCTTTACTTTAATTCGGAGCGCTAATATTATTACTAAAACACGCTGCATATAAATAATATTCAAAAAGTTTTATTGAATAGCTTACGTTATATTCATTACAGTTTAAATTTGTTATCCTTTTCATAAATATCAGGAAGAGTTAGAAAATCGCAAAGAATAAATCAAGGCACAAAGAGAATTGACTTTAGTGTTTGAATCTTTCGATGTTGCTGTTGTCTGCATCGCTGAACAAACAAGATATTTGGAAGGTTAGAATTTTCTGTTTTCCATCATTATTCTTATTATACACAAAGAGCGTAAATTTTACATATAAATATTTTCTCAATTAATAAAATAAGGTAAAATATATTGTATTATTTCCATTCCAAAATTCTGATTCTACTACGACAGTTAAAACAAAAGTACAAAATAATAATTAGAATAAACTAAAATTATAATAAACATTTTAAAGTGAATTTAATTAATTTCTTTTTTTACAAATATATTATGACAATTATAAAATTATGAAAAATGAAAAGCATATAATGCCCTAGTCATACTTAATTACTATTAAAAATACACTAAAAAGACATGACATTATTTACATTTTATTTTAAATTATGAAAATTATGTAATTTTTTTTCATATAGGATTTATATAATTATTTACTATTATTTTAATAAGAAGGAAAACAAATTATCCATTAATTGTATAATTTTTTATAATTTATTTTATAATATAAATACAAAAAGAACATGTAAATATTCATGCACAGGTAGTAAACAATAAATTTATGAAAAATGAAGATAATAATTATTTTCAATATGTTGTCTTTCAGTGGTTAAACTGAAATCTTTTTGGAATCGTTTCAAAGACAATATACTATTTACAAATAACAGAAAAATCTACAATAAAACAGATTAATTAAAGAATAAAAAATAGGAAATTATTTTCAAGACAATAACAGCATCGATAACAGATCGGTTTGTTCATTTACAAAATCAACTTAAAGGAATCTATGTAGGTTTCACAAGTAATAATAAATTTTTCTAAATATTCTGAAAATCATGCTTTTGCGAGCATTTATTTCCGTAAGTGCATTAGTTTTAGACTATAATTTTTTTTAATACTTTTACAATTAATGATGCAAAAATTAGAGAACGCATTGATTATTAAAATTAGAGTAAAAACAAATATATCTTTTTAATTATATATTTGGAATATTTAAGTAGATTGATTTATTTATCCAATTTTTAAAATCTTATTACCTGCAAATATTCAATATCTTACACATAAAAATCTTACTGTTAAGTGTCCATTATTTATTTGCACGAAAACTGAATAGAAAAACTGTTAAATAATAAAAACACAGAATACGTATTTTATTAGTATTTTCTCGTTATAATTCAATAAAAAAGTTCATTGCCATTTTTTTATAAATCATCTCAGCCATTATATAATAACACATGAGTTGAAGATAAAATGACGCAACGGTGAACTATTCTTTATGATTTATTCATATTAGAACAAATATAACTATCGTGTTGAGTTTAATAAATAAAACTGAGCTGCAAAATCAGTCACATGATTTTATGTATGTTAAAGATAAATAATATTTAGCTGCTATGGGAAATGACTTTTCCAATACCTACGGACTCGCAAAGGATCGACTTCATTGCAACTCCACTTAATCCTGCTCGTTTCCTGTACGTGGAAATTTATCGATTTTGTAATACATTTTCATAAGCACAATTATCTACATACGTAAGTTCTTCCGTTTTTCTAGTAGTTTTTCGTGCAAACTTATTATTAGTTTAATGATTAATACTTTTCTAATATCTTGTCAATCAGTGCTATTATAAATGCAAAGATGATTAACCGTGTTATAATGGATTTTGTAATGTTTGGAAAAATGATTACGTGTGTTTTAACATAAAAATAATATAGCTTTTAGCTTTTAGCTTATGAATTTGATTTATAAAAATTTAATAAAGGATTATAATATCTCAAATAAAGTATAATAATTAATTGAGAAGAACGTATTTATTATATTTGAGTATTTGCGATGGTTAGAGGTATGTTTTTCTGTAAGCAGTAGAATTGTTAAATATGGTAAATATCGTTGTTGAATCCGTTTTAAAAATTAATCTTATCCCTATTAATGTAAAAATGAAAAAGTATCACCAAATGTTATTAATCATTTTAGAAACTTATACTCTTGAAACTATTAAAAATACTAAATATGTGTAGAAATTTACATTACCAAGTCGATACGTTAATTTTCATTTTATCGATTGTAAGTTCAATATTGCAAAATGCAACATTTAGTGCAACGATATTTATTAGCGAATGGACATATAATTTAAAAATTTTTATTTTAATTAATAACATACTCGAAATTCTGAAGTTAGTTTAACTTTATAAATCATTAACAATAACATTCTAATAAAAAGTTTACTCTATAAATATTATTAAAATATAGAAGATATATTAATATATAGTAATTAATATATATTTTCTGATATTCTATTTCTATTACTTATAGGAAATACTTTTTAATTAAAATAAATAGCGTAATAAAATTTCATATAATATTTTAGAATTGATAAAGAGATCATTAATTTTTTATTTTTGCTTATGAGTATTCGATATATTGTTGATAACCTATTTTAAATAATTATGAAGGAATTACTATTATATAATTAACACAAATACTCTTCTAGTTTTTGTTATGCAATCAATGTATAGGAATAGTAGAGATCATCTTCAAATATATATATATATATATATATATATATATATATATATTGGGTTTGATTATTCACAATGAATGAAAAAAAAACAAAGTGTTATTCGCATATTATTCGATTATTTTTTGTTTTTGTTTTCTTTCCTAACATCTTTATTGTTCCTAAATAGTAACAATCCTTTTAGAAAAATATTGGTATAAAAAGTAAGAATTCCAAAAAAAAAAATTTGAATATATAATTATAAATTAAAAATAATTTATTTAATTACCAATAGATTATAACAGGGTGAATAATATTATTACAAAATTAGTTTGTTAAGCTTCGAGAAAAAATTAAAATTTTATAGATGTGGATTAAAAATTTTCTATGTTTAATCGCTGTAAAATATTTTATCTAGTAACCTATATATGGTTGAACTCTGTGTTATAGTTACATAATATTCCAATGAATAAAATTATTTTATTGAAATAATCTGTAACGATTGAAAGTGTACTCAATAATACGTAAAAATTGTTTATACGACAGGTGTGTCTATAATACATTGAATCAAAGGGTTTTCATAAAAGAGGTAAAATTTATAATTAATTCACAAGAAACAAGTGTTTTTGTTTGCTGACAGCTTAGTGACCTGAGATTGACCTACTTTATCTCTGCAGTTTTACGTACCGTATATATATATATATATATATATATATATATATATAATATACATGCATACATATATCGAGTAATCGAGGAAATCGAGATATATAATATACGTCTGCACATCGTCGTTTCAGTATTTCTTTATATATGTGTAATAACTACGCGCAGGTACAAATGTCTATAAAAATGTATGTACGTGACCTTTTAGTTCTTGAGAATTCAAGAACCTACCGTAGATATATATTCTTCTCTCTCTTAAAATAAAGAAATCAAATTTTTTTTTCAAATTGACTAATGCTACATTATTTTTATTTATAATTTATAATTTATAATTATTTAATTTATACTACAATTATTCTCTAGATCGTTAGAAGTGAATTGTAATTTTAGCAAAAATATAAAAACAATTATATTATATTATTTAAAAAATTTATTTAAATGAATACACTTCATATTTCTGCATTTATAATTACTTATTATAATTATTAACAAAAACCAGTAAATACGAGTAAAGTTCCGAAAGGATTTTTTTATCTTTTATAAATAATATTTTTTTATATTGAACTTTTTAATTAAGTTTAATTTTTTAGATTGGAAACATCTAATAATGCAGAAAATAGTAGTAACGTACGGTTCATCGTTGTAATAACATTTACAAAAATAATATATACTTAAAATTTGAACCAACGCACCATTTACATGTTAAAACCATAAACGATTAATTTAATTCTAGAAAATGTAGCTAAGCATTAAAAGTGACATATATATTTCGACCTTTCATTTTTAATTTCTTTTTCTGACGTTGTCATCGTTGCAAAACGGAAATGGAAACTCAATTGAATAGGATGTGACCCCGATTTGTTAGGTTAGGACAAATTACACCGGGAGTTCCCTAGGTACAATCTATAACTATAATTAATACAAATAACTATTGCAAGGTATCACACTTTTTTTATGTTATTCAATATTCTAAATACCAACTGATCATTTCATATTATTCATAGCAGTGACTTAACTGTTATCGTATATGTATCACTGAATACGTATTTATCATGTAAATGATATTTATCTACTTTTTCATCATTTTCGGATGATTTTTTTCCTCGCAATTTTATAAAAAGTTTTGAACTTTTCTATACATACTAAATAAAAAAAAAATAGATATATTTAAATATATATTAGACAAATATTTTTGTCAGTGAGTGAGCAATAAAACTAATATGATGAAGTATTTTATATAAATGTTAATAGTCGGATTTCAAGAAAGCATAATGAAATTATTTCGGGAGTGGAGAATATTTTCGACGGGAAATGTTGGATAAACGTACACATCCAACGACGTAGTATTTGTCTGATTAGCGAAGATGTTATGTCTTATAGGCCAAAATCGCTTTTTTTTGTCCACTCGCGAGAATCGCTTATAAACTCCACCTGACTATTGCCATTGGAAATAGTTCAAATTACCCATTCTTATTGCTCATTGTGCGAATGTGAAAATGTATACCTTGTATATAAGCATTTCAAAGGCAGTTTGCCTAATAATTTCTGAAAATTACCAACGTCAATATCCTGCTTATAGAGACGATTAAAAAATATGAAATTAGAAAACTTTTAAAATTTACATTTTTAATGTTGAGTGAAAAAAAAGATTTTAATTTACATCTAATTATTGTAATATTATATTTAAGTATAAATTTAAGTAAATTTTGCATTAAAGGACGTACTTTCATTTATTGTCCACTTACATAGGCTTAAGATAATTTTATTACTTTAAATCGTATGTAGAGGATCAATATACAGAGTTCTAAGTAAATAATATTTATATCAATTTCGATTATAAACTAGAAAACATACTTTAAATATGCGTTATTGCTAAATTATGATTTTAATGCTGATTTTATTATAATAATTGTAATAATCATTAGTAGTCATATATAGCTATAGGAAATAAAATTTATATGTGCGAAACTTCAGATTTAAAAGATTTCAGATTAAAAAAAAAAATTGATATCCTCGAAAGCACAAATCTATAAATATTTCCTATTCTATTTTAGAAATTTTATTTAATAGAATTATATGAAAATTTAATCATAATTTTTCGTGTGAAGTCCACAATCCCTAATTATTATTAAGACAACCTTATGTTAATTTAATTTTAATTAAAACAATTTGAATATATATGTATCTACATTAACTGAAAATTATAAAATTAACTAAAATTAAAAAAACTTCAGAGTTTAGAATAAAATACTAATAAGATAATAAATTATAAAATTTTGTAAAAAAAATGATAACATCATTATAATCATCAAATAAATCAATATTGTTAATTTAATAAAATACCTTATAAATAACAACTGATAAGAAAATCAAAAAAAAAAAAAAAAAAAATCAAAATCTCTTTACAATTCTCGTTAACCTATATAAATCTTTATCCAGCTTACAAATTACAACATTTAAATGGAGTCGTCATATAAAGTTGCTTTAATCTTCCTCTTTAAAATGGTCGAATAAGATTATGTAATTATGTACTTGTAAATGCAGCTGTTATCCTCCCGTTCAGATAGTAGTTTTAAAAACTTCGAGTTTTCTTTTTATCGAAGTATCGCTGGAAACTATACGAGAAAGAATCAGTACTTCAGTGCCAAGATATTTGTGAAATTCATGAAATTGCACTGTGCTTTTTATGCGCGTCAGATAAAAAAAAATGAATGAGCTTGTATTAAAGGCAAAAAGGTAAAAGTCTCGAATAAGAGAATATGGCATTTATATATATATATATATATATATATATATATATATATATATATTTCTTGTAGAATGCTCAAATATAAAACTGAATTCACAATTCATTGCAGTTTATGTTTCAAAAAACATTAATCTATCGTGTATTCAATTTATCAGAAAACTACATATTTATAATAATTTTTATCTCACCGATTTGATATTTACTACATTTGTAAAAGTTTTTCTTTTTATATATTTACTGCATCAAATACTATTTAATATTTATCAATATTACGATTATAATGCTATTAATTGTAAGTTAATGCTTTAATGAAATTTTGACATATTTATTATTGCTTGTAAGTTTTATTTTACTTTATCTATTGTTAAGACTGATTATGTATTTAATGTTGAAATTATCTAATTAGTAATTAAAAGTTAACGGAGATTGGATAACTTTTTGACAGTTTGTCATATTAAAAATTTTCTGTGGTAATTATTTATAACGTAGATTCATTCGCTTTTAACAGTTTTATTTCAATTCGAATTTTTCCTAATCAATTTTCTAATATAAAATTTTTAACGATAATTCTAAAATGTAATATTTACTTTAATGCCAAATTGAAATCAAACATCTAACATCGTAAAAGATCAGAGGAAAAATAGTATAAAAATTTTGTGAAAAAATTAATATACCAATAGAAATATTATCGAACAATTAAACAATTTAGTTTGCAAGCATTCTTATTCACCATTTTCTTCAACAATTAAGATTTATAAAAATAAAACATTACGATTCTTAATCATGAGCATGATGAAATAAAATAGAAATTCGGGTATTCAAATATTCTTAATAAATAAGATCAGTTTTCTGTATATTAATCATTTATTCTCAATTATAAACAATTTATCTTTTATTTAAATCTTGTAAACGTGTTAATAAGTTAGAGTATAAAATTAAACATAGGAATAAATGCATATTTTTATAAATTTCAAATATTTAATCATTTAGAAAACGTGTGAAATTATTTACACTTTAAGTTGTTATTTTTCACTGATTTCATAAATATAAATAGAGGAATTGATACTACAGAAATAAGATATAATAATGGTGTAAAATTCATAATAAATTAATTCACTTTTTTAATTTTACTTGTTTCTTAATCGAAGCTTGTGTTTAATTAAAATTTCTATAATTCTTTAAATATTTTTTTAAATATTCTACCTCATATCCTAGAATATATTTCCAATATAAAAACTTTAATTTAGTTTTTAAATTTGGAAGTATGTAATAAGTATGTATAATGATAGATTTGTCACATAGAATATCCGAAGTGTTTTTTATATTAATGTATAGATATTATAATTATATATATATTATATTTTATTGAATACATTATAAGAATAATTTATACTTAAATATAAGACGCCTATAAATACTCAAATATTGTAATTTAAGTAATCCCATTATATAATTGCTGTTTATCGCTCAAACGTGTGTGTTATCTTCTTGAGAATTGCTCTAAGCAAATAATTTTTCCTTAATGCTCACGTTGTACAATCGCAGTAGGCTTTAGTTATTAAGAAAAATATTGGGATGGATAGTAAGAAGAGCTCCAACTAGCTTAGGTAACATCACTAGGATTCCCCTAAAGCTTCGACAAGTTTTCTTTTTGGCTTGAATCTGACAAGCATGACACAAGGGACATTTAGTCTCGGTGGCGCCCATATTACTATCTACTAAAACCAAAGGCTCGTACAATCTGCTCATCATACAATCTGATTCACCCTTCATAAAATAGGGGATCTGAATTTTGCAGAATAAAAAATAAGAAAACAATAAGAGAGATAATTTTAGAGCATTGAGATTATTTTAGAGTACTGACATCATTTTAGAGTATTGAGATAATTTTGTTATTAAGATTCTTCTTAATATCCTCGTAATTAGAAACAATATTTTTATAAATTATTTCATTTTGAAGATTACATAAAAGTATATGAATTAACGTAAGTATAATAAAAATCCATTACTTTCGATATTTATAAATTCATAATTTATTATGTTAGTTATTAACGTCAAAGTTCATTTATTAAATTTGATTTTTATTAGAGTTTTATTTCGTTAATAAATATTGCGATTGTGAAAAATATTACCTCTATATTTTTCTCAGTTTAATTGGTAGATAAATATATATTATGTATTTTAAAAAAATTGCAAACCTGTTTTAAATATTAAGTTAACGGAACAATACATACAATTTGCAATTTCATGTCGTATTTGGACATCTTACATTCTACTTTTATAATCTAATTTAATTGAATATTTCGTATATTAAATTAACCATTAATTTTATATGATATTTTAATTAGTCTAACAGTACCTATTCGTTAGTAATACAATTTATTACTACATACTTTATTGTCTGTATCGACAATATAGAATATTAAATAAAACACATTATAACGTAAAGTCTAACTGAAATTTTCAACGACACATAAATAAAAGTGGAGAAAGCATTGAATTACATACGACTTGCCTACTACTAGTACGATATTTTATAAGTATTACCAACCATGTACGCTTTACTATCCGTGTTAGTGTGTAAAAACAATTACTAGCGCCGTATACATTAATTAATAGCATTCCTACTGCTCTAAACTGCGCTTTATTTCTGTCATTATCTAATTCTCTGCGCAATTTGTGAATTCGATATGGTTCGTTTCACCCAATATCGTTAAAATGCGGAACTCTCTAGATGTGCGATGTTGGTTCAGGATCGTTGCTAAATTGAGCTTCGTTAAACTTGCTCTGCAAAAACTGAACTAGAATACATGTCGATAGAAAAGGAGAAAACGAGGTATCTATAAGATCATTACCACATTTAGTCGAGTATTTATTGAAAATAATTGAACGATCAATAGTCACTTAGTGTATGAAAAAATTGTCCCCAACGTATTATGAATCAAGAAAGGATATAGTTAATCCTTTCTCGAGTAATGTAATAGCATTTTCGTATGTGTAAATAGAACGTTACTTCGTTCGGGATTCGAAAGAAAGTATAGAATATGAGAGAAGATCGTATAATCTATTATTTAATTGAGAAAACTGTTAAACATTGGACAAAATATTATTGCTTATTCGCCCTTAAATTAATTATGCCCTTAATTTCTAAGAAAACTAAATTTTCTTTTTCCAATAAAATTTCTATAACGAAGAATATTCATAACCAAAAACTTAATAAGTTAATTAATATTCATTTAATTTGCAATTTAATCGAAAATATGAAATTATAAAATTTTATTTTATCTATTCACATTACACAATTATTTATGAATTATTATTTATTCTCTATAAATTATTAACTATTATAAAATAATATAGTAATTTGGCTTCACTAGTAGTAGTAGGTTTTTGATTAGTAACTACTGGGTTAAGATTTAAAAATAATAGTTTATTTTATCAATTTTTTTTAACTTATTTACGTCTAAATTATACTGATCGAAAATATAAAATAATATTAAATTAGTATTTGAATGCATGTAATTATAACGATTGGGATTTAAATATTATCTTTGATATAATATATTAGAATATTGTTTTATATTATTTGATATATATATATATATATATATATATATATATATATATATATTTAATATTTATAAATTTATCAGATAAAATTTATATTATCCATTATTGACGTTCGAGTATTTTTTTTTCACAGAAAGATAAATTAACGGTGATTAAACATGAAATATCGTACTTCTGTATGGAAATAAAATAAACAAAAATAATTTGATGTAACAAATATCCAATAAACGTAGATCGGTTAAACTCAGTTCCTAACAATAAAAATTTACTATTAATATATATCTAATTTTAGTGTACATTAAAGAAAATTTCTATTATAGCACTTTACTATTATTATACAGACAGATATAAAATAAACAAATTTTATTATCTCACAAACATATTTATTTTGTCCTAATAATATTATTTTTTTTTTGCAAATGCACAAACAATGCGTTCCAAGTTAAATACCAAGGTACGTACCAAGATAAATAAAAAACATAAATTTTATTAAATTATATGCGTTGAAAACAATAGAAACAGACAGATGAATAAAATTATTTTTATAATATTACTAAATCAATCTTATGTATTATCATTGTAATAAAGTTATATTTAGAACGTAATATTGAATATATGCTTTTCATGAATTTGGAGCGAATTTATTAAAATTTCAAGCTATAACCGATGTAGTGGAAGCTTCGCTTGATAATATGAAATAACATATTACATAATTAATAATTTCAACTGATATATTATAAAATTTATATTATTGAAATAAAAACTAATATTATATGCCATATAATAAATCCGTATGGTTATAAGGGAATAAATATAAGTTTTTACATTAAAATCATAGAATGAATAATGATTGTAAGTTTTTAACAAAAATTTTATTAAATTATTCGGCTGGATTAATTATTTCAAAAATTAAATTATTGAAAAAATTTTGGCATAAGTGATGGTTGGTATATATAGTATTTACAATTATATAGAAATTCTGTCTCTTATTATAAATTATTATTGAAATAAAATTTTTTCTTTTAAAAAGAGAATTGAAGAGTCATAAATGTGATAAATATACAGATTATAAATACAAACAACATAATAATAATAATTTTAATATTTTCTATAATTGTCGTTGAGAAATTATGTAACAAATTTAAATTTAGTTTCTACCGTATTCGATTAATTGTAAAATAACAATTTAAAACAATAAATAATTTAGTGAATAATTATGAAATGTATTTGAAAACTAATGGTATATTGCCTACAAATTTACGGTTTTTCGTCAGACGCGTATAGAGATTATGTAAAATTCTAAAGAATATGTAAAATATATAACATCCCAATAAATAATTTATCTCTAAACGTAAAATAACAAATATAAATAAATTTAATAATACTTATTGATTAATGCATAAAGTCAAATATTACTATGGTTGAATAATAGGGCGAAAATAAAAAAAATTATGCATTCGCGAAGTACTTAGATATTTCATTTTAATTCCATCCATTAACAGTAATCAAAGTCAATAATCAAAATATGTAATATTTTCTTGACAAGAAATCAGTCCGTCAAAAAATATTTAACACTAATATATTGTTGATAAATAAGCAATGGTTATGAAAATTTCATTTAAAATTTATTGATTCTAATTATTTGAAATATTATTGTTGAACTTAATAAAAATTTTATTACTTCAATTAGTTTTAATAGTATACCTGTAAAATATTTATATGAATATTTAGTTATTGATTAAATTTTATCGAAATAAAAAGGGAATGTTTTTCAGTTTATTTCTACTAAAAGAAAGATGAAACGATGTTTGAAATTGCATATGGTTATTTTTGAAATGCTATGAAACTGTTTATAAAAACAAAAATTATGATCTGTAATTATTTTAACTTCTTTATTTTTTAAATATGTTAATAAGTTAATTTTTAAAAAGAATTTTATTTGCCAACTATATTAATTAATTTAAAAATGGACAATTGAAAAAGTATAATAAAAGGTGTATTTACTCAAGTTTTAATATGTTAAAAATATAAATATACAAATACTGGTTGGAAATAAAATTTGAATTATTGTAAGTTTTCAGTTAATATACATTTAGTGTTTAAACATTTTGAATTTCATAAGCTAATTTATCACTGCAATGATAAATGACTTTGATCTATTACATTTACTTGTACATTAATGTATCTAAAATTTAAATTTTATTCCTTTAAAATATTAAATCAAATAAAAACTTCAATTTTATTAATGATACCAAAACATTTTTCAACATTTTCAATTTTAAAAGATTTTCAATTCAATTGAATTACAATGAAAGGATTATTTCGAAGAGTTGACAGTCGAATGAATACACACGCGCGCGCGCGCGCGCACACACACACACACACACACACACACACACACACACACACATGCACTCCAAGTTTGATTCAATTGTACTAAAGTATCAGCAAGTAGTTACGCGTTAAATTATTAGTTATATGATATTAATTATTTGGAGAATTAAATTAGACACTTTATGTAAGTATCTGTCAAGGTAAATAAAAGAGTTTCTGGAATAGATACTTTAGTTTCTTATTCTACTTTATGTATATATGTTCTATTATATTTAAACTAAATTAATTTTCAATTGTACATTGGATAATAATTATGTTAAAAACTGTAATTATATTTATGCCCAAAGATTTTCAATAAATATGTAATTTTATGTGTAATATTACTTTTAACAAAAAAAAAACCCCTATTTTTTACTATCGTTAGAGGTCATTTCTGTTCATTCTTGTTCTTATTAAGTTTTATTAATTTTTCGCTAAAACAAATTATCCGTACATATTTCATATTGTATAGTAAATCCTTTGAATGAAAATACATTGAATTAGTCACCGCAACAAAAATTGAAACACCCATTTACTTTATAAAAAGAATAATAAAGTACTATACAATATTACGTATTGAAAACATACGTTCATAACCTAAGTACATGTATATTATATGTTTTTCTATTAATTGCGTAAAACTAAGGAGATGAAATAGGTAATTTTTAATCTAAAATGAATTATGCATACCATCAACAATTTTATTTAACATATATATACAAGAAAAACTTTATATCCATTTTCATTGTTGAAAAGTTATGCTGCATTTGTATGGGAGATCGAAGATACTTAAAGTTATCTTTAATAAAATATGGCTTTTGAAAAAAGACGTTAAGAAAATTCTCATCGGAGATTGTCCTTTCTGGTATTATGCGAAAGTAGAAATAACTTAACGAGAGCTCCATAGTTGTAAGAAATCGGGCAGCTGAGAAATCACGGACAGCTAAAGGATACGAGACGAGCTGCCGGTAGTGGTGGTGGTCGCTGTGGTGGCGGCGGTGGCGGCGGCGGCGGCGGCGGCGGCGGCAAATGATGAACCATTGGAGGAGAGGCTGCTGCTGGTTCGCACTGGTCGGGAGAAAACCAGGTTGAAAAGCGACCCAGTTCCCGAAGGGTAGGCGATACCCCGATGTGATTCGTTCCTGGCCCGGTATGACCCGGTTTCTCTCCTTCTATCTCTCTCTGTATCGCCCGTTCCCGGCTCGTGTCTCGCTCACTCTGGCTTTTGCTCCATTAGCCGACTTCCACCGACTGGAGCCTACAGAGTTGTATAGGCGCTTAGCAAATATATGCTTTATGCGAGAAGCATGAAATACCCCTGACTTTCTGAGATTTTATACTGGTAGCTATCATCTTCATCATTTTCCCTTTAATAAAGTATTCGTACAGCTAAAATCTTGCGTTTATGTCTTTATTAAAAGTGGATCAACAAGATCCCTATTGGCAGCATCCTTTTCAAAAATTTTATATTCTAATTTTTCTAAACACACTCACTTATTAATAACTCAAAAAATTCACTTTTATTTCTAGGAGAATATGAGGCCAATTAAAATATAATTCTTATTACTATATATTATAAAAGATTTTCAAATATCATATATAAACTGTATAAGTGGATAATTACATAATGAAGAATTTTGAGGGAACAAGAATTTTCTTATTAAGGATAAATGTGGTGATAAGGAAGAGTCATGAAATGATCATTTTAATTTCTCAATCCTTTTTTATCCCCTTCCTTATAAATTTACATTCCTTTTAGCCCTTGAATTATGCAGCTTTAATGGTACTATATAAAACAAGAATTACTAGAACGATGAACGGCCTCGCTGTTTAATCAGCTGGAAACTTGAATTAACAGTTAACGCAGAGTCCTAAATTATTATCCGTTGTAGCTGTGAAATCGAGAGTGAGCAAGAATTCAGTTTCGGTAACAGAGATAACCAAACTTTATCGTTAATTCATACTTCAAGGTCGAAATTGAGAATTGAAAATAATTAATATAAACATAATCCCTGATTACATTACATTAAAAGATAATTTTTATAGAGTTTCTAGGGACGTGAGAGGCGGGAAATACAAATCAGTCGTAAACTTGAATTTAAAAAAAAAAAAAATCAAATCCATAATGAAGTATCAATCAAATGTCTCAAATTTAATTCAAATTATAAAAAAAACTTTTTATATTTGATGATTTTAATCGATATTCTAAATTATATAATACAAAGAATTATATTAATATTATGAAGATTAAAAAATATTCCTAATATTATATATATATATATATATATATATACATATTATATAAGAGTTTTTAAAATTCTAACTCTACTCGAATAGATGTAGAAATTTGTTAAAAAAATAAAATTGACTATCGGTCATTGCTTTTATTTTATTTAGGTCAAAAAAGTTTCACTGAAATATCTTAAAGTGACTTTTTTTTATCGACTATTAGATCAATAATGAATAAGCCCCTTTTACTTTTTGTAATTCTACAATATTTTTTATTGAATTCTTTGTTATTTGTCCTTGTAACAAATTCTAAATAACTGTTTTCAATATAATGTGTGCACCTCGAACATAATAACCATGGAAAAGTTATATAATTACATATATTTTTCTATTATATTTTGATGTCTTATGATTTTTTTTATTTAATTTAATGTTGAGGAATAGTAGTATTATCCAATCATTACTTGAATTAGATGTTTTTTAAGCATTATAATAACTAAAAACATCTATTATTTTACAAATTATAACTTTCACATAAATGATGCATTTCATTATTAAGAAGAATATTAGTACAAAATGATTGTAGTTTCCAATATTAAAATTCTATAACTTTTACTTACATTGTAAAGTATATATTTAGATAAAAATTCAGTAAATTTATATACAATTAATTAACATTATTAGGAATGTTGAATTATTTATTAAAGGCATTTGTGATTATGCAAATGTAGTAAAATATAAATATTCATTGTAATGGGCTATTATTTCTTAAGTTATTGAATTATTTTATTTTATATACCTATTTTATAAAAATCCCTCCATAAAAAATTGAATTCAAAGACTTAATAAATTATGGTGATGTAAAAAATATAATTTGATGTAAGTTTAGTTGTCCTATGTTTGTTTCAGAATTTAATTTATTTTAATATAATCGAGTTTTACACGTATTTTTAGTAATGTTAATTAGCAAAATACAATGCAGATAACTCAATTGCAATACTACAATCTAAAGTATGCATACGTATTCAATATTTAATTAAAAAATTTACTGTGATTTTAATAAATATAGATT
This sequence comes from Ceratosolen solmsi marchali, assembly GCF_000503995.2. Taxonomy (NCBI): domain Eukaryota; kingdom Metazoa; phylum Arthropoda; class Insecta; order Hymenoptera; family Agaonidae; genus Ceratosolen; species Ceratosolen solmsi. Next base: position 1,122,325 of record NW_011948437.1, read on the forward strand.
CATCATATTGAAATGAATAAACATATATATATATGTTATTGACGATTATACATAAATTATTTTTCAATTAATATACTTAATAAAATACGTTTTTAAATATTCTTATAGTAAGCAAAAGGATGTACAGTTAGTGGGGTCGTAAATATCAGGTAATTTTTGACACAAATATTAAGTTTATTGGCAACAATGTTCAATAATTTAAAAAATAATAATCTAAATATATTTTTAAAGCTCTATTAGTTTATTAGAATTCATTTCTTGTACAATAATTTTGAGCAATATCGATAAGAAAAAGGAATTGGAAAAATTAATTTTTTCAAACTTCTGTAATTCGATAACATTTTGCATTGTATCTAGTTAATAAATGTTATAATGCAATTAATTAATCAGTTCGTTTGATTTGAAATTTCAAACAATCAATATTTCGAAAAATTAAATTAAAAAGATATATCTGTATATATACAATTAATGCCCAGCAGGAAAGGGGAGGAAAATTCGCAAAGTTATCGAAAGCAGGTCAAACTGTTTGAGTGTTGACGAGCGTTGTTGAATGCGCAAAAAGTAAGGAAATAGAGATTAAATGTATGTACATGTGCACACATGCGCACAGGCATCTTTGCAGTTAACTGTACGCATACGGTATACATTAACGAAAATGACAAATACCAATAGAGTAGATTGTTGATTATAGAATAATATATTTTATTTTCAAAGAAAACAATATAAAAAAAAAAAAAAAAAGTGGAAATAAAATTATATATCTTATATTAGATTTAAGGACTAATGAAGATTTTTAATAAGAATATATTATTATTACGTTGTATTTTATAATAAAAAATATTAATCTAAATAGGATCAAAGGAAAACATGAAAGTCGCTTCTTACTATCTTGATTCATGATTTTGAAGATGAAGGCAAAATAGTAGTAATGCATTCGAATTAAATTGCCCTTCCATTATTTTAAAAGTTAAATACTTATCTTGAGGAATATTTTTAATATCTTTAATATATTATAACAATAATACTGCTAAGAGATCAAGCATTGTTACTATTATCCTTAATTGGCCCCATATTTGTTCAACTTTCAAACATTATAATAGAAAAAGTTACTACTAATCGAATCTCTACAATATTTCTCTCTCTCTCTCTCTCTCTCTCTCTCTCTCTTCATAGTTGAATAATTAACGAAGACATGTACCTGCTGAAAGCTGCCATCCTCTATTTACTTATTGTAACCTATTCGATATGAGTTTATACTATTAGTTTCATAATGGCCTTGGAATTGAATGTTACGGTGATTAAGCACTGCTTAAATTGTTTGACCTCGTCAATCTTACGTCAAGAGTTCCTTTATAGGCCCTTAGGCGTCTTTGTCTACACTTCTTAATTTATAAAACATTACATTATTTATATTCAATTAAACCTTATTTAATATTGTATTTTATTTCATTTAATTTTATATCATATATATATATATATATATATATATTTTCTTTATTTATAAATTTAAAAAGCAAAGTTTTTAAAATTCAATTGTGTATTAATATAATAATAATATGCAAATGCTATTTGTTATTTAATATTAGAAGAAAATATAAAATTAGGCAAATCCATCTCCGTTAAAAATATCTGTCGCTTTGACTTTATTTTTTGCTTAAAAGATACAATATTTCGTAATTAAATTTTTCTGGTATTTCCATAAATAAATAATTATAGATTGTAATTTAAACATTCCTTTTATTTTTTTTATTTATTTTTTTATTTTTTTTTATACAAATTTATTAATGTTTTATATAAAAACATATTTTATTTTGTGAAGAATATAAGATTGAAACTAGTTGAATACATTCATTAATAAGATTTTCCAATCTTAATATGGATGATAAAAATGTTTCGAAAATATTTGTAAAATTTATGAAAATAATGATTAGAAATCACATAAAAAACTATTATTACAAATTAAAATAAAATTCTGTTCAAGTTTAGGTTCAATTTAAACCAAAATTGACGAATTATCTCTTATGCAACTTCTATAATAAGTTTTTATATAAAGACTAAGATATTTCAATCAGCCGATTATATTTTTTCATAAAATAAAATTACCATGAAAATAATACATTAATCTTACTCAGCTTGATGTAAAATAATCTACATATACATTTTTAATATATATTATATAAAAATATCTTATGCGAATAGCAATAATGTTTTCGAAGAAAAAGTATTATTATTATGATTGACACAAAAAAACGACACAAAAAATATAAAACATACAATTAAAAATTTGATTAAAAAAAGAATATAATACCTATTTGTATAGTATTTGTAAATTTTGCTTGAAATTCTAAAAAAACGTTTACAATGCATGCTATATGCTATATATATGTTAGTTTATAATGGTAAAACATAGGCAATGAATGTATGTTTCATTAACATAAAATAATTTATTATGATTAAATTAATTTATAACTACGGTTAAAGTGGAAAAGTATTTAAAACGTTTTAAATGCATAGAAACAAAGCATGACAATCTTTGTCGGTATATTAAGAAAAATTATTCAAAATACAGCATATTAACATTCAATAAAATTTCATATATTTCTCAATATTCGTAGTAATTTAATTTAAGAATTAGAGTGATTTATAAGTATATTAGTGCTTGACAAATTCATGCTGAAATATTAATTAATTTATGTTATTTTATCATATTTCATAAATTTTCATGGAAACAGATTCAACAGAAATTCACTGAATGTTTAAACCTTGTTAATGAATAATTTTACAATGTTCAAATAAAATGAGGCATTTTACTGTGAAATAGATTTACTTTTTATTTATAATATTAGCTGCACCGTTTAAGCGTTAAATTAATAAACATCTATTCATAAAATTGCAGCTTTTCCTATTTAAATATAACACAAATAACAAATAAAGTAGAATTACTGTACATGCATTTTTAAAAAATCAAGTAAATTAAATGAAAATTAAATAAATTATGATGTATGAAGACCGGCATCACAAAGTACTGTTGTCGCTGCTTATAAACATTTCCAGGCTTGTTATTGATTAACAGAATTTGTATTTGATCTAAAACGACTTACATACTAACAAAATTATATATTAGATTAGGAATTAAGAAATTTTTTAGTTTTCTTATTTTTAACGAATAAAGTACGAGAGTAACGGAGATTGAGTTATAAAGACTTTTTATGCTTTCACTACATATAACTAATCACTTTGTATGGAATTGAATTTGTTTTCTATAACAAAAAAAAATCCATATCGTACTTGATATCCACTAAGCTGTATACTTTCTGAATAATTTTTTAAAGACACTGAGTATTAAATGAAAATATTAAATGCAAATAAGAAATTCAAATTATTCAACGTAAAATTAAAGGAAATATTAAAGAATATTAAATCTCGAGTGTTTTGGCTTTTTCAATTTCAGGCTGGATAAAGTTTTAATTTCATCTGACTTTCAAATTAGGATTTATGTAAAGACAATATTTCATTTCATTTTTAAATTAGTTAACTAAAGCAATTGTGAATAAAATTTCAATATATATATATATTTTTTTTTTTGTTTTGCATAAATCTAAGTTATTTTTTATTTAAGAATTATTATATTTGGCATCGTGGGAAGATGTGAATTTGTCATTCACGTATTAATTAATTACAAAAGAATGATCACATCATAGGACTGAAACTTGACCGAAATAGATCATGTTATTATATTTTACTGTTTTATATTTTGTCATTACCTTATGCGTTTTTCACCTAAGCTGTTGTTAAAAATGTAAAATATATATTCGTGGGCGTTTTACTTAAATTATTACTAAGCATTATTTTAATACCGAATACAATAATGCAGTGCAAAAATTAATTTTATTATTATTCTGACAAAATAATAGTGGACAAGCACTTAGCAACTCTCTTCCAACGCTAGAATGCGTGTTATATATATATATATATATATATATATATATTCCTGACCTTCCCCTCTTTTTTTTATTGCAGAATGCCTAACGATAACACGCCGGTATGTGGCTGCGGAGTCGTCCTGGATTTACCCAAGTCGCGAAACGGCATGACAGCGATATCCACAAGGAACTTCACCATACTGATTCCCAAGCCAAGCAAAAATAATGACAGTGGCAAGGTCGAAGGCAGTAGATCCGCGACGAAGAAGACGGCGGAACCGGAGCATGTAACGAGGGGTCGGGGATCGAACAGCAGGACTTCCGATTCAGGCAGCACAAGCTCCGTCAGCGAGCACTCAACAAGAATGATAAAAAACAAGAAGAAGGATAGACATATTAAGGCATCGAGAAGGACTCGCAGTGCGGATAGAGCCGAGTCCCATTACACCTACATAGGTGAGACTTACATTACGCATAAAATTTTAATTAACAATTTTTTACTTAAAATTTAATACGTATTTTTGTAAATAGTGTTTTATATATTTATATTTATCACGTTAACATATTATATTCTGAATTTCAATAGAGAATAAATCACCGACGAGTACTAAATTTGAATGCAATGAATTGTAAGTATCCTGGAATAAATACTAATAATAGTAGTGATTTTCATAAATTCTGGTATTTTCGATAGCAAAAGAAAAAATAATAAAAAAAAAGTGAAAAAGTAGAATTGCAAATATACGATGTGCAAGCAATATAGAGAGGCAAGTATAAATAGAAGAATAAGAACATTTAAACTTATTTATGTTATCTTTTAATTTTATACTATAATAATATTTTGTTAAGAAATACAATAATTAAACTTAAAATATTAATCAAATGTTTATTTATTTATTTGACATACAAATAATTTTATTCAATACCCTCGTATTACATTTACATACTAAATTTTTTTTAATTTAAGCAACAATTCATCATCTATTAAGAAATGCAAATGCTAATTAAAAATATAGTCTTAATGCTTATTTATTGTATTATTATTAATTTTCTTATATTATTTTATTAAAATTAATTTATTATTATTTATTTATTAAATAATGCAGATATTTTTATACATTTTGATTGATTGAACATACACTGTAAAAATGATTTTATATTCACATTAATTAAATGAAAATATGTTATATGTTCATATCGTTAAACAATATTTATTTTTATTTTTATGCTCATTGAAATATGAAAATACATAGGTAATTAAGTATTCGTACGCATTCGATAAAATATATCTATAATTAATTACATTTAACAATATAATTATTACAAATATTTTGATTTAATATTAACATTATTTATTATTTCTAAGTAAAACATTATTACAATTGTTTATTTTTTATTTTAATTATGAGACCCACATTGTATTAAAAAAAGTATTAGATAAAAAATATTTAAATAATAAATCTGTTCTGTTATTTAGAATTTTTTTAATTAAACAACACAATTAATGTTTATGTATTAATGTTTATGTAATTAATGTATAAATTGTAAAATTCTTCAAAAAATTTTCATATATAAATATTTATTAATTGTATAGATGAAAATAAGCGTGAAAAAGCACTTTTGAGATTTGTTCTACTTTGGTTTATAAAAATAATACGAACTTCGGCAAAATATTTATCCTAACAAATGTATAAATAGTAGTTGCTAAGCATTTTAAAATTTGTTGCAAATTTACATTAAAAAATCATTAAAATATTATGTTTGCACGTAATATTTATAGTATATACTATATTACAATATTACATTTTGCAATGAAAAAATTGACAGTATATATATATATATATATATATATATATATTAATATTGTTAATATATAGATAAAATTAGATTGTTTGTGCCATGTAAACAGTAAAATAATAATATATTTGATTTTTGCATTATAAAATTTGACACTATATTTTTATCATTTTCTTCAAATGCTTTCACATAAATAAGGAAAATAAAAGTTTGGCAAACTAAATATAAGTTCAGGGGTATATTATACGCAGAAAAATCCTATATCAATAAACCAGTATAATCCGATACATATATATATATATATATATATATATATATATATATAAATATAAGAGGTATAGTTATAATGTACTGGTTTGAATGAATATTAAATTGCAATAATTGGTAAAATAAAATGAATAAAAATCTTATAATAAATATAGATATATTTTAAACAAAAAATTAGTGTCTACAAAACCATTTTCGTGAAACATAATTAATTACTTATTTTACAATCTTCGGAAATAACGGTTTTGCTGTTGCAGATTCGGGATCGAGTATCGTAGGCTCAGGAATACGTCAGAATACGATCGCGGAGGCTGTTTACTGTACCATTGACAGTGACTTTGAAGAGCAGCAGCAACAGCAGCAGCAGCAGCAGCAGCAACAGCAGCAGCAGCAGCAGCAGCATCAACATCATCATCAACAGCAGCAGCAACAACAGCCGCAACAACAGCATCAACCGCAGCAGCAGCAGCAGCAGCAGCAGCAACAGCAGCAGCAGACGATGACACTCGCGGCAAATGGCGGCGGAGCTGCGAATAATACGAACGTCCACCTTGGCATGCAGAACAATCGAGCCCAGCATTCGGCTTACACGGTACCATCGATGACTTCGCCACCGCCCAGCTACGACGTTGCCATCGCCAATTCTTGGCAGGTGAGCCCATTGGATATATTCATGCTTTTGGGTCCATTTTACTGCCCATTATAGTTTTCTAATTTAAGTGCGAATGCAACACCATCGATCTTAGCTTTCAAAAATCTCTCATGTCAACCACTCCATGACTTTTCATTTTTTTCAACATTTAGAATCTATAAATTAAATGGGACTTTATCAAATGAATTCTCATTTCTCCCTCTGATGAATGAAATCTCTGTTCTCCCCTTAATGCCCCTAATTAAATTAGTATATCACTGGATCCTACTATGTTATACTAATTAATAACTAATAAAATAATGTATTTATTTATTTTTGAAATAAATTCTTTAATTTATTTCTTTTATTATTCTTTAATTGTGGCATTATTAAAATCCACATTGAATTGGAATATATGCATCTTCATTCATTGAACTTTTGCTATTACTTTGATGTTATAAACATTGTATGAAATATGTCGAGTGCATTGAAAAAATTAATCTTCAAGTGATTTTTTAGAGAAATGTTTTGAAACTGAAGTTTCTTTAAAAAAAAAAATAATAAGCAAGATATTCTCTTTCACATTAGCTATATAAAATTTTCGTATATTCAATATAAAGTATATTTCATTATATTTCTATTTAAAGTTTGATAAATTTGAATGCGTAGATATATAAAGTACTTTTGTTAAATTAACCAGTGTGAATAACTAGAGTTTTTTTTAATGATTTAATACAGATAATAATAATAATCCATTAATTCTATACTTAAAAATGGGACCAAGTTTTTCTTGTATCAGGAAGAATGAATGAAAAACAAAAATGGTTATCCACTTTTTATATACTTTTTTCTACATGTGCTTTTTACTATAAGTAAGATTAATGTTAAGCATTAAATAAAAGAGTGAGATAAAATTGAAAAAAATTAACAAGACAGAGACAAATTGTTTCTATTTAACTTTCTTGCAAATATCTTTGTAAATTCTAGTTATCTATTGCCGCCACTCAAATTAATAAGATAATATATAATTTACCAATTACAGTGAGATTTAATTTTAATGCGTAAAATTAATGGGAACAAATTCAAATGTTGAATAAATAAAATTAATAAAATACGATGTAAAAGTAAAATAAATAAAAAATAAAGTTTCACGACTCGCGAAATTCACATAATTATATTAATATTATAACAATAAATTTTATATTGATACTTAGTATTACGTCTTTTCTTTTGTTATATTAATTATTAAAACATAATATTTAAAACATATTACGTATGCATAATAATATTAGAATTTTCCATATTTTAAGGGAACGAAGTGTAAAGTAAAAGAGCGACTTAATAGTGCATAAAAATGTTTTCACTTGATTTAAAATCAATATATACTTCATTAATAATACACGTCACTACCATATTATTATGTTCAGTAAAAATTAATTTTATTAATAAATTAGTTTTTCAATAATCATAAAAAGTATTTAATAAAGAATCGTATCGACAGCTGTTAAGCAAACTAACAACATTATTATTAAGATTGGAAATTTAATTAGAAATAATAAATATAATTCCAATATATTTTTATATTTTTATTCAATAGAATATTGTTATTTATTATTTTTCTTTACCCGATACGAGCATCTTCAATCAAGCATTTGGAATTTTGTTGAGTAATTGTTTCTATTTATAAAATAACGATTCTTATATATATATATATATATATATATATATATATATATATATATTATATAATAATGTTACATTATTATTTTTTAATTTAAATATTTATATTATAATAATTAAAAAGTCATTTTAATACTTTTAATTCATTAGGTGTAATAAGATTACTTTCCTGTATGAATAGTAATTTGATACAAATGAGAAAATTCTTATTCGTATCATAATTAAAATGAAATAATATCTACTTTCAATATTCCTGAAATTCTGGCAGAATTTTTATCAATTATTTATATAAATTTTCACTAATTTTGTTAATGTAACGAAAGATGGAAAAAAAAACATTATAACATAAATATAAATATAGTGGCAAACTTAACAATTTGAGTAATACTTAAATAATCTATCAAGAATTAATATATTCTTACATACAATACTTTTATATAAAATTCTCTTATATTAATTCTGATATTATTAAGTCTCATATTATCATTCATTGATTTAATCTATAACTTTCAACATCTTAAATGTAATGCATAAAAGTGAAAAATAATAATAATAGTACAATGTAAAATTGCTGATGTAGCTTTTTGAAAAAATAAAAACATAATTATGTTAATTACAATCAATTAAAAAAATAAAACCCTGGTAAAAAAAATTGTCTTTAGTGATATTATGATGTAAAGTTGCAAGTGTAATTCAATCAGTTCATAAAATTATATTTAAAATTTTCTTTTCAGTGTGTATTGTAAAAATTATTTTATAGTTTTTAAGCTATATTATGTTTTCTATAAAATCAATATATTAACAAGAATTGATTCATTAACAAGAAATAAGTATACATTTGACTTCATAAATCTATACTAAAATCCATGTAAATTGTCCTAAAATCTTGGTAAATGACTAGAAGATGCATCAGCTTCCCTATAACATTTTCACTTCACACAAGTGTAGAACATCTTTGAAACATTAAGTTGGCGAGTGGAGTATTTTGCACGCAGTTTCTTGGTATCAAATTGAACATTAATTTCCCAGAGTACCGGTACCCATTCCAAATTCGCATTCGGTTCGTGTTATCTCCTTTCATTCGCAGTTTGAATTTGTCTCTGTCAACTCCAACGTAGAAGGAAGAAGTACGAGAGATAGAGTCCTATCGTGAAACTCCTCGAACCTCCATGTTTTTACTTACTATAATTTCTCTACTTGGTATATAAAGTCTATTCAAATATTATATGAAATAAATAATGTCTAAAGATATTAGTTTGAGAATTTGGAGTACTTGTAGTTTATGAAGATAAAATACTATCTTTCTTTCCTCTACTCTAATCATTTGACTAAATACCAAAATATCTATAGTAATGCATATTTCCAGGGGATATTGTATTTTTAAATATCAATATATAAATTGAATAATTTTCCCGGCATACGATAATAGAATAATACAGCCATAAGAATATTTTTTATATAAATTGTAAAATTGCAATATAAATATAACGACGAATATAATGAACATTTTTATGAGTATTAAATGAATTTGTTCCAAGACAAAGCTTCAGCTAGTGATAATTAATATATAGTAGACTTTATTAAATAATTAAATAATTAAATAATATTGACAATTAAATAAATGAAAATGTAAATTAAAAAATTTATCATTCTTTAAAAAAAAATGCCTTAAAGGATTTTAAAAAATGCCTGAAAGGATAATTTTATTTTTAATTTATTATCATAGTATTCTATTTTCTTTTACTTCCAGCAATAAAAAATTCATGAAAACTCTAGTTAAATCTATTTCATATCAATTTTTTAAAACTATTGTTACAGATAGAATAATAAACCGTAATACATATATTTTTTTATTTGCTTCTGTACAAAAAATAATAGTTTTATTTTATTGTTTAGCGATGATACGTATAAAAAGTCTATGTCTCGTGATAAAACTCTATCTTGTTTCAAATTGTAAATTTTTGATAGCAACGTATATTATAAATAATAGATAATTGTGTCTATAGTTATTCTGGAAAAATTATAAATTACTAAAATACAATTTAGTCTTAATGCAATATAGTATGAATTAAGTTTTAAGAGGAATGTCACGCGTATTAATTCAAATGAAATTAATTAATATTCGAGTACACTTACAAAATAAACTGTCGGAACATATTTCTCAAGAATATATCAAGTACATTAATGATATATGTTTCGTATATAAAATGTCGGGGAGTAAAAGCATTCCAATTCACTTATCGTATCGTCACGGCGGAAAAGTTGCATCGTAGTTCCCGGCATTTTTACATAAAGGCGTATCTCGCTATTTTCACATCTTCCTGACTCTACGTTTTAAATTTTAATGTACTTTCGCCCATCCGAGGAGAATTTTTATCTAAATATAAACACATTCTTGTATAATTCTACACCGTTTCAAATATAAATATGTTTTTTCATCTACATGCCTTTATCCGATATATACATATGTATACTTCTATAGACAAACATGTACCTTAAACACACACACACACACACTCTCTCTCTCTCTCTCTCTCACGCATGCACGTACGCACGCACATAGGTCACGCATAAACTTATATAAATTCAATTACAACAAAAAGCGCAGTAGATTGATTTTTATATGAACACGAGGGATTACATACATCAGTAAAATAAAATATTATTTTTAAGTATTTCTATGCATAGATGTATATTATACATACATATGGATTATTTGTAAATAATTTCAAGTGTGTACATAAATATATATATTTATGCACCAGATATATATTTAATTTCAAAAGAAGCTTATTACATTAATTATAAATCAAATTTATAAAAAAAAAAAAAAAAAAAAAAAGAAAAAAAAAGAAAATAAAATAATAGCAATTTTAAAATCAATTGTTACTATTATGATAGGAAGTACAATTTTTCTATAAGTTGTCGATGAAGGGATCGGAGAAATTAAGAGATCTTCCATTATCCTCTGACTATACTTGTACAGATATAATATAGACTCATGAAAAATGAAGATATACGTGCATTTAAACTCTGTCGGCATAATTAATTTTTACAATTATTCCATTTCAAATTTACTATAATTTTTCATTATAATTATATATTAAAATAAACAAGTAATAAATATATATATATATATATATATAAGTTTAAGCGTATTAATTATATCTAAATTAATAGTTTTTTCCATTTACATGTTTGTAAATAAACAAAGAGTAAGAGTAAGAAGAAACCGTAATAAACAAATATATAACTTTATTATGAAATTTGATTCAATACATATAATTGTTTATAATAAAAAAAAAAAGTTTTATTGTGATTGATAAAATTATAAAAGAACTAAAACAAATACAGATGTTTTTTTGTTTAACTTTTATTATCACTATATATTAATAAAATATATTTATTTCAATGTTTGTAAGATTATTTGTTATGAAAAGTTATACTATTTATACTTTTTTGTAAAATATTCTATAATTTACAAATTGATTTACAATTATTACTAATATAAATAATCAATATATTTTACTCATATGATATACAATGGCTACTTTTTAGTTTTATGGCAATAAATTACATGAAAAAGAATAAAAATGATAAGATTAATGACTAAATTAAAATGTGTAAAAACGAAAGGATTAATAATTCAATTAAAAAGCAGGAAAATTATAGTGCTCAATAAATTTTCATTTTTTATCTGTTCATGAAATTTTTATACCACTGTTGAAATTGGTAATTTTTAAATTTTAGAAATTTGCATTTTCGTGCAGACTAGCTGGGCTATAAGACACAATGGAATATTTTTTGCACTTTTCTATAACTTTCTTTTTAACAATCCTTCAATATACTTATTTATAATTGCTGAGCACGTCGATTGTTTACTAATAAATCTACATTTCGAATGAGTTTTACTTTGAAATATTTTGCAAGAGCGCAATCTCCTGAAAGGAAGAGATTAAATATTTTACGTATACATCTCACTAGTACTTTGTTAATAAATTCTATCATAATTTTCATAGGAATAAATAACCTATTATTATAAATTGTAATTATTCGTAATTATTTGAAAATTTTAAAAAGAAACTCTTTAATAATCTATCTATGTAACATTTTCTAACTTATAGTTCGTATTAAATAAAAGTACTTCTTCCATTCATTAAATTAAAATATCAAAAAATTACACTGACATTGATATATAATAAATATATAATGTATAAGCAAGAAAGTTTATTAATGATTAACAAATATAAACCGTTAATATTTCATTATATTTAAAAAATTGTAAAAGATTTTTAAAATTTTTTACCCAAATTAAACATTCATTTGTCTTTTAATCCTTATCATTTAATAATTGCAAGTGGAACATTTTGAAATCATGATAAATGTTGGAATACATCTATTGAAAATATTTGTTCATGACGGAGGATTATTAAAAATTATTACTACTACAATTTTCTTTTTCAACTTTTTATTATTCAAATAAACAAAAGTTCGAAGGATTCGTAGTGTAAATTTAACAAGTCTTTAAAGTGTAGTATAGTTGAATCCCATAAAAGTCCAATTAAGAAATATTTCCTCTATATTCCTCTTTAACGATAATATCCACTTGATAATTAAATGTAAACTTAAATGCACTTTTATCTCCAGAATATAAAATGCTTTTAAGAAGTAAAGACTAATTAGATTATTGACTAATAATTTGGTCATTTCTTGTTTATTATTTATCAATATATTAATTTATAATATTATCACAATGTAATATAATATAGTATAATCAAATATATTTATTATACTTTATTGATTTAAATTTTTACGGATTTTTGCCGATAAATATAATACGTTAATATATTAATAACTAATGCGTAGTAATTAGTATAATTTATATACAAACCAACTATTTAATATTAATGAATTAAATTAAATATTTAGCAGATCCACATATTTTATTTAATGACATACATTCGTGAAAAAACAAAATATAACATAATCGTTAATATAAGAAATATTTATAAATAAATATTAAATAAAAAATATTATAAGAACAATGGAAATGACATATTTCTTTTCATTTTATGAATAAGAACGGAAGAAATTGTCTCTCTATCTCTTATTCTCTTATTCTCCTCCTATATTTTTCTATTTAGTCCAATTCCTTTGCAATGTATTATATTGATATTTAATTATGAAATAAAATATTTTTAAATATATATTTATCTAAAAAACTAAATTAATCTAATACTAAATGAATAAAATTGTTATATATCAAAATTAATGCAACCGAAGAAGTTAAAAAGATGGTCAAATAAATACATCAATCGTTGTTATATGTGCCAGACATTCATTGTCTAAAGGTACTTTATGAATTATTATCTTTTATATTCGATTACATTATATACATGTGGTTACTTGAAAATAAATAATAAACTTTATTCTCTTTATGTTGAATATATGCGTATATATTACGCAAATTTCTTCAAACTAAGTTTCAGGTTTGCTTAAGGCCTGCACTATTGGATTAACAAATAAACTGTTGTGTGCAATAGACATTTTAATTTTCTCTATTCAATGCCTGCTTATTCAACGTATCGATTGTCGTTGATTTTCCGCACGAACGATTATATAAATTCTATCAATTAATTTACCATCTTATATTCTCATAAATCACATTAAAAAAATCTCGTTTATATTAATCTTACATAACCACTTAAGGTAAATTATATTAACTTGAATATATAAAAAATTATATATAGAAGCAAAATTAAGTCGAATTACATTGTAATAATTTAATCACGACTTTTATTATAAATAAATAAAATAACTTTTATTTATCATATGCTAAATCGAAAAATATTATTAGCTATGATACCGTTCTTCTTTTCATTAATCCTAATCTTCGAATAATTGTTTGATATTCGTAATTTGAGCCAATTAATTAAAATAACTATTATGATATAAAACTAGAGGAATTATCAGTTATTTATAGTATTAATTTGCAGTATTTGTAAATTATAAGTCATTTTCTGAAGCGAGAATTGTATCTTTCTTGGGATAGTGATAAAAATTTAACTTTCAAAAATAAAATTAAAATTATACAGTAATTGCAATTTATTGCATTTTATACTCGGCTTACCGACGGATATCTTATCATCCTCGAACTCTATCTTATATAAAATCGCCGAGAAAGTGGATGCTTTATCGATGCTTTTCATTTCACGAAGAATACAAAAGTAGACTCACTATCGATAGCAACATAGAATTTTATTTAAATAATGTATATGAACGCATTTAGTATTCAGAAATTTTCTTTTTTAATATATACAATATGGAATATACGTAATGCCAGCCTGAATTCTTTGAGTGCACGCACAAAGCCAATATTGATAAACTGAATCCTTATCCTTATAGCTGATAAGAATAATCTTACGGCCGATTCGAAAAAAAGAAACCTTTTTACAATACGATAATTTAATAAATTCGCGTAACCCTTTTTTGTTTATAAATGATTCAATATACAAAATTAACGGTTCAATTATATTCAACGGTAGAAAAAATTAATTGCAGACATTTATAAAACCAGAGTAATATTATAAAGAAATACTTTATTATTTTATGCTTTATGCAATGAAATTGTGAATTATTCCACATATCCAACGATGAAGACTTTATAAAGAGAAAGTTTGGAGGAGAAATGTCAGCAAGTTTTACTCAGACTAGGAATCGATGTTTGAATCCTTCCATTTCACGACGAAGCTGAAGCGAAGCGTCCTTTTCAATAATTTCATCCACAAACCAGTAGCCCGTACTATGTCATATTTGTTATAGTATTAAAATTAAACTATCTTAACTTATATTAAATCTTAAATCTGATATATATATATATATATATATGTGTGTGTGTAATTATATTTTCATTAGTATAAAAGTAATTTTTTTAAAGAAAAGTTATACTTTAATACTATTAAATGATGGAAGCCAAAGAAAATACTATTTTCAACAAAATTTAAAGTTTTCCTTTTAATTAAATTCATAATAAATGTCAATTTCTATATGTATACATATAATGCAATAACACACACACACACGCACGCCCCCCCCCCACATATATATATAAATATGTACAGGAGACTAATTTAATCAAAAAGTTCTTGAATATTAGATTTTCCTAATAAAAGAAATCGTATTAAATATTTTATATAACTTTGATTTATTTTAGGCTTCTTAAAATATTTTACTACTGAAAAATAAACGAATTTTAATTAAAAAAATCTTATTAATGTATAAACATTAAAAGAGCTATATATTAAAATTTATTTATCTATATTTTTAATGGAATATTAATTATATTTATTCGGATTTTATAATGAGTCAACTACACAAAATTGATTCGATATATTCTCTTATTTTAAAATTTTTAAAATTAATATTTATATTTATTCAAAATAAAGTATTTGATTAGCATAATATTTATTTTGCATTATATATATATATATATATATAGTTTATTTTTACTTAGTAATACTTTTTTTTAATAATTTATAATTGATTATTAATATTATTATAAATAGGTTTACTCTTTTTTTTATTTTACTATATATATATATATATATATATATATATATATTTACTGTATATAATTACTGTATATACAATATAAATTTGTCTGGAACTTTTTTATAGTCAATCTATTTCGCTTGAAACTATTACTCATACATTTCCTGAAATCTTAAAAAATTTCAGTATATTTCTCCTTTCTTTTTATTTTGCTTTTAAAATATGTCATAGTCATGTAGCTCAATATTATGTTTTCCTATTCTTATCAAAAGTTCTGTGGTACTAAATCAGTCACTGTTAACCTGAAAAAAAAACCGTAGAGATTGAAAAATAAAGAGTTTAATCTTAGTTGAAAATTCATCAAATATTGAGTTGTTTTGTTCCTTATGAAGAGAATTACGACGTAAAAAAAGCAACTTTTAAAGCATTGATTATTTCACAATGAGTCAATCACGTATTAGGCATAAGAAATAAATATCTATAACTCATAAGCTTACTTAATGAGCGAATTGCTACATTGAACGATATGTTATAAATAATTTATTTTTATCCTAGGCTCGACGAAGTGTTCATAAATTTTTTATATTGACTAAGAATATTTATTTTTTATCTAGTATTTAATTTAATATTTAGTTTATAATTAAATTAAGATTGTTTTATTTTTAATACAATAATTAGTAAAAGAAATGGCAATTCTTTCACTTTTTGGATAATGATGTTAGTTGTTAATGCTCAATTTTTTTATCTATTCAAAACAATTTGATATTTATTGCATCATTACAAGTCATAAATTATTCGAATTGCATATCTAATCAAATAATTTACTTGCAAAAGTATCATACTTTATGAGATATCAGTTAATTTATGTATGTACGTTAATCTACATATGTGCACATTTATGTGTGTAAATTTATTTGCCAAATATTTTTTCAATACTACTTATATTTAAACGTCCTTAAATCATGAAAAACAATAATTGTAAATATTAATTAAATAGAACTATTTTTATTGAACCAAACGAAAATAAAAATACAAAGTTCTTTAATTACAGTTTATAGTAATATTTATAAAAATCTTAAATCTTATTATTGTTAAATAAATAGTTATATATGATGGATTTGCATCAAATTTCTTTACAATATTTTCTATATTTAATTATATTATATATATATATATATATATATATATATATATATATATATATATATTTATAAATATATTATAACTTAATTATCTTCGTATAAATTAAAATATTAATACTTTAATTAATTTTGAGCCTTCAATTATCTTTGCAATATAAATTTAATTTATTTCTAGGTCAATGATTAACGTTTATTATACACAATAATAAAGTGAGGTGAACTCTGTTCAGACTTTTTGAAAAATTTTACGACATAAAACATATTTCCTATTCTAAAATATATAGAATTAAAATTTTATTTTGACAAATTTAAAAAAAATAGATTATGAATTTTGCTTTATTATTGACGGCCAACTAGTTATATAATTTATATTTAATTTATTATTATTATAAAATCTTAAATCTCATAAACTGTTGACAAAATTATCTATTTTTAATTGTTACGATTCCTCTTCTTATATTAAATTTTTTATAAGACCAGAATTGAATTAGTATATAATACAAATTATATTGTTCGTAAGTTTGTGTAGTCAGGCTCATACGTGTCTGTGTCGCTTTATTGCATGCAGAGAACAATTGAATAACGAAGAAAATTAAATATATTTTTGAAAATAATATAAAGTTAGAAAGATATGAAACGAGCAAAAAATTAAGAATACGTTACTTGTGCAAGGGATCCCCCATGCCTAGGCACTATCCACGTCAATATTAATTTGTGCTTTTTAGAGGAAGAAAAAAACAAGGATCAATAGGTGTTGTATACAATGTCCTTTCTATAAATCTACTATCTACCTGAAAATCCTTTTTGATATTACGGCAACTACTTATTACACCTTTATCTCTCTTTTTCAACTTGCTGCACTCGAAGTACTATGAAATGCGAGTGATTCGTTGAAGTAATGAAAAAGTTCACAATATTTGTATAGGACATAACTACTTTCGTTCCTCGTTTATAAAAATAATTCCAATCTCCCGTAACTCGACAATGCGAATCATTAACACAACATTCACATTTAGCAAAATTTTTCTTTTATTAAAATACTTTTTATTTTATTGCTATCATTAGGCGTGAGAGTGATTTTGATTTGCCAAATAAAAATCATTGAAAATAAGAGACCAAAAAATTCAATGTATTAAAATTTCTTTAATTCCTGATAAACAAATGATCGGTGTAAGAATGTTATCCCTACTGAATTTCAGACGGGTTTGCCACCCTCGTACGAAGAGTACTTGTGCCACAAGCACGTTTTGCTCTCCCGTTCGCATACCCCACCACCACCGTGGTCGGACTCGTCCAACTCGGGGCCCATGTTACCCGGAGCCGCGCCCAGCCTGAACCTTCAGCAGATGAGTCGCGAGCTACTGGCCAATCATCCAGATCGGTGTGTATATTTGGACCAGGAGTATCGGCGTCTGCTCAATCAGCATATGGCATTCAAGAAACAAGCGACAAGGATGCAACGAACGCGGACCATGTCACCCAGGTGATGAGCGGCGCCTTCATTTCATTATATTTTTGATCATTTGTCATAATGCACGGAGCACCATTGTTAAATCTTTATTGTCTTACTTACGTATTGCAATCGTATCTTAATAATCTCATGTTATCAATCGGTCATGAAAGAATGATGAAACGCGTGGAAACGGTGTATTAAGCATTTAAACGGAAAAACTTTAATCGAGTTATTTCTTTTTTGCTCAAAATATTTCGCATGGCATTAATTTTTCAATTTTATTATTTTAAAATTTTATTAATTTTATAAGAAAATATATCAAAGTAGCTGGTAAACTTAAAACGATAATACTGATTATGTCAGTGCTAAACCATTTGATTTCATTATTCCTCGAATATAATATAAACGTACCAAATAATCCTATTTTGAGCTAACTATAATAGCCCTGATATCTTTAATGATCGAATTAGAATTTCAAAGAATTTTTTGCAAATTTTCATTGAAATCGTTGAACGAGAGGAACGAAAGCTACAAGTCAATTGTCCAATCAACATACGTTGTTTGTCAGAAATATTTATAAAAAGTGTCACTACACGCGGCGCATTAATTTTTTTAATTAATTAAGTGCCATATGAAATTCAGTTAATACAGTTTGAAAAGCCTCGTAATAACCGTTTAAATGATTTTTCGTTTGAATTTATGGATAAACTCTGTTTCAATAATCGAAGCGATCTAATATTAAAAATACATTATTAAATAATTTGAAGCAGGGAATAAACGATACCCTTTTCGTATAATCCATTGCGGTTATCGTTAGCAAAATATTACCAAACATTACTCAACAACTATCATAGCTTTTATATTATTTGCAATTGATAGACTATCACGCATTGAAAGTTAATATTCTATAAAATTTCAATAAAAACTTTGTCCGCGTGTAATGAATATGAGAAACAAAAATTAAATAATTCGCGTGAAAATATGACTAGAATCGCGAAGTGTGTGAAATAAAAGAAAGCACAGGTCAAAAGAATGTTATAAGCGTTCTTGTACAAAAATTTGACGATACTTGGTTGCATTTGTGTCAGGTCGTTGAGCGAGAGTCGGGCACATCAGCAGCGCATCGCAATGATGTACGAGGATGGTGCCTTTTGCATGGAAACAACGGCAATTCAGTCGGCTTTCGAGAACGGAGTAGCCTTTTGCAGTCTCATGTAAAGAGGCTGAAGAGGAACGCT
Source organism: Ceratosolen solmsi marchali (assembly GCF_000503995.2). Lineage (NCBI taxonomy): Eukaryota > Metazoa > Arthropoda > Insecta > Hymenoptera > Agaonidae > Ceratosolen > Ceratosolen solmsi. Next base: position 1,142,007 of record NW_011948437.1, read on the forward strand.
AAACGAAAGTGTCGCTGTTACGCAGTCGTTTACTCAACTACACATCCTCCTCACTCAATACGTCCACAGGAATACGCACATCGATGATAATGTTCGCCCCCCTCCCTCCCTCCCTCTTCCGCCACCTCCTCCGCCCCTCCTTCTCTCACGCTCTGGCTGGGCCAGGAAAAGCGAAAAGCCTCCTCTGTTCGGCCGCTATCGCGTTGTAGGAACTTTTTGCAGGGGGCCTCTTCGGCCTCCTCGGGTCATCTGCAAGTGAACGAAAAATCAACGAGGTTAACTTTCACGTAGGAATTCGAGGCAATTTATTGCGGTGGCGCTCGATTTTCCATACTATAGGTGAACATTTTTTAATAACAATAGAGATGATATTTTCGATATAATTTTTTAAATGCACCCTTTTGCATAGATATACAAAAAAAAATATATATATATATATATATTTCAATATGAGGCTCATTAATTTTTCATTAACGTTATTGTGCTTTCGATGGTTAATGAGATTGACAGTCCTAGCGCGATATGCAAAAGGAGTTGTGTTAAATTTCAAACGATGCGTATAAAATATATTTTTAATGTTGAGTATTTTTTGTCAACTCTACTCAATTTAGAGATAAATGTAATTATACTTTTATAATTGTCACGGAAAATATGTATCGAGGGTAAGTTGTTACGTCAACTCGTGTAGTTCTGCGTGCCGTTTATTCGCACATTGTAAACGATGAGTTTACAAGAGATGATTATAAAACTGTGCAATTAATGAGCAATATATATTTTTAGTAGAGAAGGAAGAAAAATTTAACGGTCGATTCACCACTACATAACGGCCAGAAGATACTGGCGACCGAAATGTAAATTATAAAGATGGCTTGTATATTTTCAATGTAATTTAATATTTCATTAGTGTCCTACTAATTGTCAGTCTAAGCTCAATCGACGGCCAAGCCAATAAAACAATTTTTATTTCCATTAAAATTGAGACCATAAAGACAAATACTAATTCGTTTCAAAGAAATAATAGGAGAATCGTTCGATACTAAATGAATATAAATTATTTCCTTTCTATAATATTTATGTAACTTTTCTTCTCGATTGTTTGACTTTTTTCTTCTTTACTTTTCTTTTATCATAGATGACTGAAATTATACTATAAAAACATTTAAATACGTTCATTACTGATATAATATGAATATTACGACAAAATAAAATATAATTATATAACCAAATAAAAATATATCTATGACATAATGAACAACAGCTAAATATATCTTTCTCATTGTACACAGTTATGAGTAATATATTTCCTATGAAATACTAAATAACAAGTATATATATATATATATATATATATATATATATACCCTCTATTGTATCAATAATAATTTTGTGTGTGTGTGTGTGTGTGTGTGTGTGTGTGTGTGTGTAAGCGCGCACGTGTGTGTAAGAGAGGGATAGAGGGAGAGAGGCAGAGCGTGTGAAAAAAGAAAAGATAAACCTTTACAATTTAATTTGATTCTTCATTAATCCCAGACAAACTTTTGATAAAGAATGTACTGCATTATACATTTCTAAAAAGATTTTGAGACATAAATCTTTACTGTTGCAGAATTATGCCTTTGTTAAGATCATTGTCGTAGTCCTAGTAATCCTTATCATTAAGTAGTTATCATAAAAGCATTCTGAATAAATTTGATAATATTTTATGTAAATTATAATTTTATGCAAACACAATTTATAATTGTAAGAATGCATTCACATAAAAACAAAATAAGAAGTGATAGTACAAGTAAACCATATAGCATTTTGAACGTGGAATAAAAATTAAAATATATTTTTTAGAATTAGACCATTTTGGAAGAGTATCGATAATAAAATATTGACGGTTCTCCTATTACTATGTTAAACTAAAGTTATCATTACAAGTGTATTTATTGTTTAACTTTTCTAAGAAAAAAAATTAAAGGATATTCTAAATATTGGCAGTACTTAAAAAAAAAGAAACACATTAAAACTAAATAAATAAAGAAAAAAATACCAGGTCAAATGTTCGCACAAACAAATTGAAATCCCGATGAAAACATGCTAGTATATAATTGTCGTAAAAAAAAAAAATATATATATATATATATATATTAACTGATTGAACATCGGCATTGACAGTTGCACTCGACTTTGGGAAATAACGTTCGCTACGATGCCGACGATGAAAAGCCGGCAGCTGTGATATCAGCGCGGGTTAAGTAACCGACGATAACGACGATGACAACGACGACAATGACGATAACGACCATGTCGCACTTACACTGAAATCTCGAAAACAGTTGCTAGCGAAACGAAAAATGATATGGGTAAGCTATAGGTATGCTATAGGTAACCAGCCAACATTTATTTGATATAGAAGATATACAAGTAACGAGTGTTCTAGTCGTAATAAAAAGTTCGTAGAGACTGTTGAAAACGAGTTAATCGCAAATATATTTGAAGTAACATATAATAATTTCAAATGTCTTACGAGTGTTATAATATTCTGGATCATAATCTACCTTTATGATCTATGGCGTGAATTTCAATAGTTTCGTGTTATTCGTTGTTCAGAATTTTAAGAGGAAAGAGAAGAGTCGATTTCAGTCTGTCAAAAAGAAAAATACGAAACTGAACTTTAATTTGTAAGCTTAAATCGTATTTTTAAATTAATTACATTTTGTACTATTAACATTATAATTATTCACTATTTTACTTATGAAACTTTATAGATGAGGTGAAACTTTACATTACCTTTATTTTATAAAGTTTTTCATAAATTTCTCAACTGTTTTGAAAATGTTGTTACAAAATATGTAAAACCAAGTCCTTCTTAGCATTCTTATTAGTAATTATAGCACTTGCTTTCCTCACATATGAAAATGTCCGTATGTGCAAATTAAGCTAAATAATTATAGAAGAATATTTTTTACGAATTTGAAAACTTTGAAAACATTAATGATAATTAATGATAAAATAAAAGCGAAAGCTTATTAAATTTTTCTCTATTAATTTTCATCGTTTACTACATATCTTTACGAAATGAAATAATTTCACATTATTATTATAATTATTTAATTATAGACAGCAATATTATTTTTTATTAAAAGTTCGTTCCCATTTTAATGAGAGTAAAATTATTATATAATGCGTTTATTTTTGGTAATAAATATAGCAAGTCCTAATGTAATTAGGCTTAAATTAATGTGCATAATATTATTAATGTAACGCAGATCGATACGATATTTTTGGTGTATGTAAATTATATAACTAAAATTGTATATATTTAATTGTATAATTGTTCAACACCACGAATAGAATGTTCATTAGGTCAAACGAGTATATATTTTAATTTATACGTTATTTTAGATAATTATAATGGACATTTAAATGAAAGATTATAATTTATTTATATTTAATTATATTTTATAATTATGTTCATTAAATCAAGAGAAAGCAAAAGTATATATTCGATTAAGTATGCCGATTTAAATTATGTATTGTAAATTTCAAAAACATATTTTCGCTTCCCTTATTTTTATTTTACATAAGTTTTTTCTGCAATTTCAAATCTCATTTACTTTGAAATATTATATAAACCGTGTAGCTACAATATTCTATATAATGCATAATTGGTGTTGTAATATTATTTTCTTACGCGAATGTATTCAAAAAACATATATCTATGCGATGGAAATTCACAGACACTTGTATAGATAGAGCTTAAACTAAATGTCCAACGTTAAATTTTACTGTAGATGGGTAAATACTTTTACTTATCGATGAAAAAAATGTGTTAGATATCATAAATTACCATTACTAATAATATATAAAGTTCCACCTAGATTTTTTAGAACAGTGTATATTAAAAAGATTTCTGAATCGGATGAAATTCTTTACGAAAAACAACACTCCGTTGATCATTTGCTATAAACATAATTTACCATTATATATTGTACAATTATAATGCACTATTTTGTATAATATTATTATTTTATAATATATATTAATTGAAATAAAATAAGAATTGTAAAAAATATTCTTAATACTAAAAATTGAGGATAAAATTCATAAAATTGTTGTTATAAATTCGTGATTGCGGAAACTTATGCCACAGAACGTTTATAGTTTTATTAATTATTCTCAAAAGTATGATTAGATTGAATAAAATTTCTATAATGTAAACTCATTAAAAATGTATAATCAAACACTGTTATATTAATAATTTTTCATTATGTATTGTTGTTCAATTTGATTGAGGCTCATATTGGCCACCGAACTCCAAGATTCCTCATTAAAATAATACAATAAACCGTCATGTTATTATGTTAAAATTACAATTATACTAATTTATTATTATTATTATTATTATTATTATTATTATTATTATTATTATTATTATTATTATTAAAAGAACATACAAATATTTGACATTTTTAATTTCAAGATTAACATGAAATTATCAATTTCAAATTAATTTTACATTAATTATAAATAACTCTTACACGAACGTTACGTTAATGCCCTACAACGGTCATTGACATAAAATTTTAATCAAATATCTCAAAGACAAAGTATAACTGAAATAAACTTTCTGTCATAAAGAAAATCAATTAAATATATTATGATGTTAAATAAATGATATCCATTTTCGAATAATTTTTATTTGTTTAACTTCTAGCTTGATTCTAAAATTCTCCAAGCGTAACTTAATATCATAAATACGTTCTTTATATATACTTTTACTTATAAATTTGATGTATTTAGCGTTATTAAAATCAATAAGTCATAATAAAGAATATTTTCTTACGTATGTTTATTGTTTAGTGCAGTGAATTATTATAACGATATTTATAAGTGATATATTGAATATATAGAATTGTTGAGAAATATTTGAATAAAAACTTTTTCAACTTAATTTTAAATTGTATATACATCGTATATAGCCGCATATTTATCTATAATTAGTAGAATTAAAAGTTACATTCGACATAAAAAATGGACATAAAATAAAGGATAAAAAGATAATAAGAAAATAATTGAAGCTACATTTGGATTATTGAAGTGCCAAAGCATAAAAGTTTTAAAATTTAACATAATAAAATCTATTATAAAAATGCATAGTAATAAAATTTGTTCATAATTACTGCACAAATGTAACTATTACATTATATAATCAGATAAGGACTGAAGTTATTTTCATAAATTTACTTGAATAATTAGCAAAGTTATTCCGCAGTAAAAATTGGAAAACAAAAAATTTGAATTTCGTTTAATTCTATATAAAATATTACGGATCAATGCTGTATTATTCACAATTTTTTGAAAATTTTCATAATGAACTGAATTATTATATTGTCTTTTAAAATGTATTAACATTCAAATATTTATTTATCAATAATACATGTATAAAGAAAAATTTATAACAATAGTTTCTTTCTTATATTCTTGTTGATAAATTTCTGCGATATTAATAATGAATGGAAATTTATTGATCGCCAATTTTTTAATTTATATTTTAATTTAATTTTAATTATTATTCTACAGTTACTCTTTATCAAATGATTTACAAAATACTTTTATCGTACATTTTATAATAATTTATAATGTGTAAAATAATTAGATAAACGAGACCATAAACTAATGAAACGAACAAAAAACAAAAAAAAAAAAATTAATTTTTCATTTGCAAGATAAAATATTATTTTCTAAAGAAATATTTTATCTATAATTTCTTCCTTCGATGTAAACTAATTTTTTTTTTTTGTCTTAATTTCATAAAAATATAAGATGAAATTTGAACTCTTTGTCAAAGCAGCATTATATTCAGTACATTATAGTTTATATTTTACAAAATTTTCTATTTTCAAAGATAAAAAAATTTATCATTATATTTTATAATACGTTTTTCAAATTCTCGATTATGTTTAATTATCAGGTGTATAATTAGACATAACAAAATAACAATTTGAAACTATACATTATATTTTAACTAAAAAAAAATCTATTTGTTATGTTTTTATAGGAAATAATTTTATTTAAGAAAAACGATGGAAAAAAGATGGAAATCGTAATAGATGAATCAATTAATTCTAGCATAAAATTCTTATAATAGAGCATTGTGGATAATTATTTTACAGATGCAGAAATTTGTAATAGGCATTAAAGATATTGTTTTTGAAGATAATATACAAATATTTTTTTCGTAAGAAGTACATAAACTTAACAGTTGTGAAAACAATGATAGCAAAATATGTTAATAGTATTGTTTCAAATCTGTAAATATTGATGAGAGCATACGAATGAAAAATATATATTTACATATAATACGTACAGAAAATTAGACACGGCATTATATAAAATATTTCAAACAAAAACAAAAAAAAAAAAAAAAAAAAAAAAAAAAAACAAAAAAGTCCGGCGTCAAAAACTATAAATTACTGATAATCCAATATAAGTATAAACGAAGATAAAGAAATGATAGAATATAATTGTCTTGTAAGCTTATATTTTTGTATTATTCGAATACTGGCTTATGCAATTTGCATGACCAGTGGTAAGAATATATTATTAGTATAATATCATACATACGTATGGTAATGCCAATTATATGTAATAATTAGTAAGATGACATAAAAGTTATAATAAATATGAATTATATTGCGTGTCATGTATATTATAAATGTTTAGAGGACCAAGAAATACATTTTATTGGAATAAAATTATTCAATGTATTATAATTTACTAACATATCTTGGCATTAATTAGAATATCTGTTTATTTGTTTATTTATTTGAAATTTTATAATAATCTATCATTAAATTTACCTTCTCAACTTGCGACATAAAAGGCTATCCTTAATCCTTTAAGATTATCTTAGACAATAAAAATTTTAAATACCTTACAAGTGGAAACTCAATCATGGAAAGGATTTTTAAGCGTTCAAATAATTTTATAAATAATCAACTGTGTTGTTAAGAAGCTTAAACTGAATAAATAAAACTTTAAACGCCCCCGTGAAATTAAATAATTTTAAAAGCTTCTTAATTAACAAAGAATTTTTATTTAATCGAATAGAATTTTTATCAATGATGATACAATAATGAAATATATTAATACAATTTATTTAACCATTGTTAAAATAATGTTTAACAAATATTGTTTTGCTGATATTTACATTTACTAAGAGTATAAAGAAAATTCCAAATGCTTTATCGTAAAATAAAATACTTGGAATTATGTACAATTTATACGAACTTCTTCTGTTTAGAATTAGATTATGGCCAGCAGTTTACTGGTGGGAGAAAAGTGTGGTTAAGTGGAAGGGGTAATACCTCAATTCCGTATTAAACATATCTGCCATTCGTCATTGTTTATTTCATTTTATTTTACAACTCACTATAATGATTTTAAGTTGATGATAAGAATCGTTGAGATCTTGCAGTTCCGTGGTGATTGTCACGTGGTGTTAGCATGCACTACATGCCGAGGTTGGAGGTCATAAATCTCCGGATCCTCTTGATGTGGTGCACTTGGTGGTGGATGTTCACACGGAGAAGTGTGAGGTCGTAAATTTCTGGACAATTTTTCGTGTAGTGTCACGTGGTGGCTACCCGATTGTAATCTCCTCCTTGAGAAAGTGCATGGTGACAATGAATGGGAAAGGTAGTACTGCAACAGCTTCGTGCTCTGAGCATTGCGTCTCAGATTCTACTTAGTATGAAACTGTTACGTATGCCTTCCGTAGCGGCTCTGCTCAGAGTGTCCTTTTCCTTGGCGTCGTCATTGCTAGTGTGCACGCCCGTTCTCCGCGGCAACCCTTGTAAGAGAGCGCCATTGTCTTGCGGCGTCCTAGATAAAAGAACGCCTCCCTTCCATGGCATGGAACAACCCCCCCCCCCCCCCCCCCCCCCCACCCCCCCACACTGTTTCTCAGTGATTAGCTCATGGCTGACTATCTCAGACTAGCCGCGTGCTTGCTTTAAATATCCATGCGACAGGATAGTTAGAAACTGACAACAATGGTGGCAATTGTGGCGACGTCAAGCACTGGATGGAACTATGCACTTATTTTTTCATTTGCATGCAACGACTTTTTCCCCAGATGGCTTAAACTCTTGAGCTTTCCTCAGATATCAAGGCGACTTGGGTTTTTCAGATGTATAACCACTTAGGTTTTCCAAAAGTCCAATGACTTGGGAAAGGTTCACGCAATTTCGAATATTTCGCCCGCCATCAGTAATTCTATTGATAATTATTCCTCTTGATTGGTAATTCGTAGTACTGTTGGCTTATATATAGGTCATAGGTCTTATCATGGTGGTCGAAACTATTTTTAGCGTGACTACTCTGGTCAGCCAGTTCTTACCAAGATGAATGTTAATTACTCTAGCGAGAGGCCACTTGCAAGGTGGGAAACGTACATCGGTGATGAGTATTAACGAGCCATCTTCAATGTCATTCTGTGGATGCTGCCATTTGGAAATTGATTGTCACCGTTGTAAATAGTGAACTGACCATTGTAATCAAAATTTCTGTACACGTTGTTGTATGAATTGCCAGAAGAGACAATCCTGACATTGATAATCCCTTGAGAGAGGCTTCTGAAATGATTGTGAGCGAGCTTCCTATTAAGGCGGTACCACAATCTGAATACAATGTGTTTGCAATCCCTCGGTGAGCAGTGAATCGTCTGTATACGGATATGAAACCATTGGTTGTGTAGTCACTGACTACTTCGATATGTGGCGCAGATGTAGCAAATACGCAAATCCAGGTTTTACGAGTTTTCGCTCCTCGTCTCTTCCAGGTTTTTATGGTTAAGAAGCCGGCATAATCAACTCCGATATTAGTAAATGGTCTTGATATTATGACTTTAAAAACTAATAATCGTCCCATCAATTGCTGAGCTCGGATTCACCTTTGTCGTGGCGCAGACAACGCAGCGCAATATGTCTTGTTTTACAGGGAATTTTCCATCAAGAATCTCATATTGTTGGCGAAGGTGTGCCAATGAGAGTTGCGTGCCTTCGTCGAAAGTACATTGGTGTGCTTGATCAATGACGAGAGCTGAAAAGATTGTGATTCGTGGAAAAAGAATGCTGTTTAAGTTGCCATTATCCAGAAGATACCATGGTCCTTTTCAATATTTCCTTGTTTATCCGGAAAATAGGGGATATTTCATGATTTTTTTTCTTTTTTTTTAGGGTTGCTATAAAAATAAAACAGAGGGCATTGAAGATCTGGAGTAATCTTCTGAATTTGAGTGACCCTGTTTTTCGCAAAGTCTTCCAGCGCGATGCGTGAGATTTGATCCTTGTGAGTGTTACCCGAGAATCCGTTCACAAGTCTGTTGTCTTTGCTTGTCTTTACTTTCACGTTCAGTGTGGTCTTGATATACATCATGAGTCTTGTCAGGAACACAACTGCTGTCAACTCCAACCTCGGGACGGTGAGCCGTTTAAGGCGGATTACTTCATTCTTGGAGCTCACAAGGGCAACTGTAGTACTCTTGAGTTGTGGAGGACAAGGTATACGACTGTCGCCACTGCCAATTGAGAGTTGTTGGAAAACCATGTAATTCCGCTGCTGATGTGGCATTGAGTGGGGTTTGCTTACTACACTGACTCGTGAAAGCAAAACTTGCTGATCTCTCCCTGCTACGACTTCACTCGAATATTTCTCGAACTAACTTATACGTTATACTTTAATTATAAATTTATTTAATTATAAATTATACAGCTTGAATTATTCTTTCAATCCCCTTTCACTGCCCGTTATCTAGTTGCATGCGCACACGAAACTGAACGCATGTTCCTTCTGTGGTGGTTCTGCTGAGAGAGCCTGGATCTGAGTCATTTGTTGATGCGATCAGTTTCAACTAAGACTGTTATTGAAAAGGTGAGTACATCCTCTTGAGGACTCCATTATAATCCGAAATGCAATTATTAATTTCTATTTCCTAGCTGCGTTGATAGCGGTGAGAACCTCTCGATGAGTCGAATGCCATTTTGCCAATGGGAAAGCGCCAGCCATGCAGAGGTTCTGCAGTTGTATTACGGTTTGTGGTAGCTTTTGCGGCGTGTCTACACCTCCAAAGATGTCATCAACATATCTGTCATGAGCGATTGATGGCACAGTCAAAGGGTATTTCTCTCCCTCGTCTTCTACCAATTGCAACAATGCTCTGACTGCTAAAAATGGAGCGGCTCTCGTGCTATAGGTAACTGTTGTCAGGTGATATGGCACTTCCTTGTTTTGTTCGTCGATCCAAAGGATATCTCGTAGGTCTCAGTCGTTCTTGTGAATTCGTATCTGCCTATACATTTTTATGATGTAGCGAACAGATGTCCATGTCGGCGTATCCAGATTAACACGTCTGGTCGTAAATCTCTGGACATTTTTGGTAGTGCTATCTGGTTTAAGTATACCATAAAGTGTCAGATAGTATTGAATTTAATGATGGGACACTGGAGAAGCTAATGGCGTGGATGGAGAATACTTGATGATGTTGGACTTAATGAACTGCCCATATCCCATCCGCTTCAAGAACAATATCCATTGGCCTTGTTGTAAGATATTCTGGATCGGCTAGTGTTAGGTTTCTCAGATGCGATCATGCCAAACGTGATGTCTTGAACTCACTATGGTCAGTAATGTGTTAAGGATGTGAGCTTGAACAGTGACTGAGGAGTTTGAATGATTTGATCAAAGGATGAATGAAACAGCACCTTCTGCTTCAGTTAATAATGATCTGCCAATTCTATGGATGAGGATGACGGAACGTTGACGAGGTATGTTGAGCTTCTTCATCAGATTCTCTGTTGCGAACGTGATTTCAGAGTCTGATGGATTAAGACACGAGCTTGTATCGTTGTCTCATGATAAACTTACTTTAGCCACTGCAGTGGCAAACGGGGTTGTTAAAGATAATGTTCTATGTGGAGTGACGATTGCACCTTCCTTGGGAAAGTTTTCCACAATTTCCAACACCTTCGTTCGAGATTGCTGCAGTCCCATGAATTTCAAACAAAAGAAAGGTCATACGCGCTGTCCGGCGTACCGCATGTGCGCCTAGATTGGCCCACACGTGATGACCGGGACGCGCACTTGGGCGAATATTTATAAACAAAACTCTGCAAGTCCAAGCAAGTTTACGACCCGAAATATAATATACTATAAGATCACCCAAGAGTATTACTCCTACTTTTCTTTCGTCGAATTGTCGAAGGTTCTAAATTTTTCTTTCTACGCCTCGTGTAAGAATTAGTGCAACAACGACGATGTTTTGTTGTCAGCTAAGTGAGCCGCCGCGTGGCTATATAAAAGACGCACGCGGCGCGCCTCGCTCTCTTGCTGAAAGTACCTCTCTTGCTGAAGATACCACTCTTGCTGAAAATCTCTCTGGCTAAAAATCACTTGCCGAACCACCCACGCTCAACTGCGCTTGCGGCTAACATCTTGCCCTGACCCGGCCATAGTGAACCGATCTAACCATCTACCAGTAGAAGCCATGGCACACGGGTCTCGATCTGCCCTCAGCAGGACCGCCATGGAACGGTCGTTATTTTCAGCAGCGCCACCACGGAACGATCAAGCGTTCGGTTTTCGTGCGCGTATTCAAAAGGCTTATACGCTCATTTGTAATATCACTTCGCACTCACTCAAGCGTAACTGCCGCTCAGTGTTTAACTATATAGTGTGAAGACGACGCGTGGCCATATAATCGGCATCATAGTTAAAAGTACTCGCGTGCATACGAAAAGGAAATCGGCAGAGTAGATAGTGATTACAGTGACGCCAATGAAATAGTAATCAAAGGAAACAGTAATTAAACAGCAATCAACAGAATTTGTCAACACCTTACAAGGTACCTATCTTTATATTAATAAATAAATTAGTCACATCTAGCACAAGAAACCTGGGCAATTTCGCATCCCCTGGCGCAGTCGACAAGTGATGAGCACGTGGTCGTGCATGTCCTGAAATAAACACCAAGTGATTAGAACGTGGTCGTGCATTCTTTAAATAGTCAACTCAGTGACACAGTAAGTCAAGGTCGGACTTCAATATATCGACTGATCAACAGTAAGGACATTTTCCAGAAATCCTTAAGATTTCTAAGGTTTATAATAAATAATACTTGTGTGTGACTAGCTCTTCTACCGTTCCCTTAAAATAATTAAAGACACAATTGATTACTTAACATATTTATTCCATTAAACATCTTACACCATATCAAGTATAGTTATTCATACATCAAACATACTTGATTCAACTATCATCTTCTCATGCTACATCACAAGCATGATTGACTGATGACTACACCAGCTGATATTTACAACATCAGCATTACCTCAACTTCAAGATACTCACTCAGTCATATCCATGGAAGAAGCTACAATAATTCAAGAATACAAGAATACACCCTCGCTACTTCAATAGAATTATTTCTCTCTACACAACAGTGCAATATTATTATAATCATTTACAAATAATAAACATTGTTTTTACTAAATACATAATATTTTTCAGCCTTATCACTTATTATTTCCTTTGAAGTTATCCTGCCGAGAGACTAATCCACTGAACTATTGAATTGGCAGTTCGAGCCATAAACTAAGCCTTTAAAATCGAACAACCTTCATCTTATTTATGCTCGTAATATGCTATTTCTTTCTTATGAAATTCTGGGATATATTACAAATTTTTTTTTTTTTTTTTTTTTTTTTTTTTTTTTTAGTGTAACTGTTAATCAGATTAATTTTTTTTAATTAATATATTATCTAACTAAGTAAGATCCTAATAAATTAAGAAATTCATTTATAGAGTAACAATTCGCTATTATTTCACGGATTATTTTTATAATTGTACAATATACGGAAACATTTGTATTCATTAATTTGTACTTCTTAAGTTTAATAATTTTTATAATTCTTAAGTGCTACATGAATTATTAAAGACATTATGATATTGTGATTAAATGCTAATATTTAACATTAGGAAAATAAAGTAATTATAATAAATATTTATTAAATACGGATTTTTTATAATTAGAATCTTAAATATAAGATATAATCAGGTATAGAGAGTATTAATTACTTCCGTCAGGTTATTCAATCTCTGATTAACACAATTACAAAAAGACTTGTTCCTATTAAGTAATAAATTAGTATATATATATATATATATATATATATATATATATATTGTTTAATGATGAAACGGACACGCGCAATTATATATCGTTCACGATAGCTGTCAATACCGCAAATTATCAAGTTTCAAAACAATACATATCTTTCGTGAGAGTAAGAATATATAGATCAATAATTTTATTACCGATGTAAATATCATATTTTCTTTCACCGTATCAACATGGAGCCCATTCTATTTAGTTTACTTAGATAAGACGAGACAAATGTTTATCCAAAATTTACTTACGATTAAAATCAAAACATTTAGTAGTAACAAATAATAGGTGAATTGGTTATTATTATAATACACTGAATATTAAATAGAAATTATTAATATCTACACTAATATAATAAGTAAAGTATATGAACAATTATGAAATTTATAAACTAAGAACTAACGTAACTATTAAGAATTTATTAATATATTCTTAATATACTTAAATTATGTACTTGCATAATATGATAAATTGGATAGAACATACATAGAATTATCTTAATAATAAATTTTCGAAAGTTACAAAAATAAATATTAAAATTATAATGCCTAAATTCATATCTTTAGTATATCAAAATTACTGTTACAATTATTTTAGATTTACTTAAATTATAAAAATTTAAAAATTTGTGTCCTTATATTTTATAAAAAATTTTATTTCATTATAAATAAGAAAACGAAAAATAAGGAAAGTTAAATGAACTTTTATTTTAGGATGAGCTTTGTATAAGATTTAACAATCTTGTTAAATTAAATATTCTTAACTTACATAAGGAAAAAAATCCAAGATGTTGAAATACTTTAATGCTCGAAGATATCATATAAATGATTTATTTTAAATAATATATATGTGCAAAATTCAATATATATCGAAGTTGTAAAATATTCTAACTTTAATATTTCCAAATAATTAGAGTGAATAGAACATTATAATTAACGAGAGAAACAGCTTATTTATATTCTTTTGAAGATATTAAAATAATTTAACAATTATTATAGCGTCTAAAGTTTCTCATACTTAATTTTAAATTAAAAAAAAAAAAAAAAACTCAATTTTCATTTATTTTTAGTTAATAATTTTTTTATTTTTTTTCAAATTTTTGCCACTTAACTGACATTGACATTCATTAGTGCATACTTAATCGCATACTTTCTGATGCTCTTTTATTAGATTAACGTTAATTATAATTATTACTATATAAGTATATTAATACAAATCAATAATAACCATTATTATTTTATTAAAAAGGATTATTTTTACATTTCTTATTAAATTTAATATTGAATTTAATTAATTAAATGAAATTTAAACATAATAATTACAATAATAATCGAGCAAGACAATTCAACCCTTAAATAACTAATTTATGTAAGTTAATTTATGTCTATTTTATAATATAACTACTGTAAATGCTTATATTTTTATAGAATTAGTAAGAAAGAAGATTTCTTATAAATATATGCTTATTTATATTTATCGTGGAAATTTACATCGAGTTTATTTATTTGCCAATGAAAGTGAGATAATGAATAGATAATTCAAATGCAATCTACAATTTTTATGCCATTTTTTGTCCGGAAAATCCTTTCAGAAAGTGGTAGTTCGCCAATAAGAAGCTTCTGAAGAAGTCGTTTGCCATATTCGGAATGCCCAGTTCCGACGAAGGCCAAAGTAGCATCTCTGCCCGCGTACTCTAGCATCACATCTTGACTACCTGGATGTTTATGGATGAAGTCGGTGCAATTATAGACGTAATCGCAAATGACTAACCAGCAATCATCAACAGTATCGTGCCAGGACACCTCGTTCAACGATATTATCGGGATCTCTTTCTCCGTTTCGTCCTTCATTGATCCATTTCGACGCTTTAGCTCAGGACCTTTACTCAGGCTATCTTTTGCATGGTTTAATGATTGCTCAAGAATATTCAGACCACCAAAGTTCAGAGATGATAGAGTTGATAGCTCCATTGATTCTGCATTCTTTAACTGCACAGCGTTCGCCTCGGTATCCAAGTCTTTACTGCACAAACGTAATTATATTGCTATTTAATAGAGCATCGTATAACTGCTGGAGGATTCGATACGGAGAATAAGAGATCAACTTGTCTCCGCGTCGATCTAAAGAATCGTAAATTATCAAGCTAAATACACGAATCTTATCAATTATTGTTTTACGATGTAAAACGGTTTCTAGTTAATTTAATAGATATTCTCAGATTTGCTAATATTACTTTGTGGTAATGCTTAATTATGCATTTAGCAATAAAAATAAATTAAAGAGAAAAAAAAATACAGAAAAATCTATAATATTTTGTATAAACTAGTCTCGTAGGTTTAAAATAAGTCAATTTATTGGATAAAAAGATTTTTGTTTCGTTGGACCCATTCAGATTTCTTTCTATCCTATTCTCAATTGACATTTCAATTGATGTTGAAGCACATTTTAGCTTAAAAATATGTTAAACTTACAAAGACAAAGAAGTTTGATCGGGTTGTTTATCGAGGGACATTTCTTCACGTACTGAGGGACATGTACACTGTAGAAATCAATTCCTTATAGAACAAAGAGGAAGATAGAAAATGAGAGAGAGAGAGAGAGAGAGAGAGAGAGAGAGAGAGAGAGAGAGGAAGAGAGGTGCTAGAATATAATTCCATTACTCGTTGAAACCTGACACATTCACGAGGGTCTCTACTACATCTTGCTGAATAGATAATTTAAAACGATGGTACGTTGACCAAAGAAACTAAATGCAGGTAATGGATAAATACGTAGATTGCGGTAGGACATTGGCTGAGTAAATTTAATATCGAACTTTATTAATATTCAAACGAGGAGAGAATTTTTTTTTTATTAATTTATACTATTTTCAATATTACGTGCTATATATATTTAATAGTAATATTACGAAAATAAAGAGGTTCACGCGCGCGCACACATATATACGCATACATACATATCTATACACACACGCGCGCACGCACACACACACACACACACACAGAGGCAGATATATATATATTACTTATAATAAATAATAAATATTGATTTCAGAATTTGATTTTATTAAAAGCATTTGCTATTGCACATATGAATTTTAATTAACTAAAAGATATTTATTTCATAATAATTCAATATTTAATATTAAATAAAAATTTTATAATTATAATTCTTTCGTCATTATATAATTAAATCGTTTTGTAATATATATATGTCAGTTTATTATAAATTGTATAAAATCAAAGTGAATAAAAAATTTCTCTCTACAATATCGTATCTTAATAACAAATAGAATATCAAATATTTAATTATACAAACTTTCACAAATACGTGCTTTTTAAAGCACGAGTATATTTAATACTCTTTTCCTTATATTACATAATACATCTTTACGTCACTGATTATATTTTTAATAATTTTTTGGAAACAACATTTTAACTTTGGAATCTTGACTTATATAACACATATAGAGAACCTGTTATATTATAGGTACTCCCATTTAACAAAAATAAAATAATTAAATATTAAACGATTCATTTTTATTTGTTTTTACTTTTCAGAAAACGTAGTCTATCTGAGCTAAAAAGTACAGTGAATATGTACTTTTAAAAGTAACTAATATGATGCTAAGGTGCTGCCATCTTACGATCTATTCACATAATCTCTGTTGGATTAAGTTTTTTTTCATTTATCGGTTTAAGGCAATATGAACCTCATTTAAACAACCGTAGAATAAAATTGGTTTTAAAACATTTTGGATTATTCACAATTTTATAATTTATGTTCAGCACTAATTTCTTAAATATTCATTAATGTATTTTATTCTTGTATTTACAAATATATTATATATATATATAATATATATAATATATAATATATATATATAATTAATGAATATTTAAGAAATTAGTGCTGAACATAAATTATAAAATTGTTTGATAACAACTTTTGATAATACCTTAACAATTGTAATATTTGATAAGATATGTGTTTGTGATATATACCGAGATATACACTTTTATAACGCGCATTTTATAATATAGAATTATTCTAAATTGTTCTTTAGCGATCTATTATTTATTCATTAAATAAATTTCTTTTAAACTTATACATAAAAATATATTTCTCTACCTACATAAAATAACATATTATGAGAAAGTTTTATTTACAGAAAATAACAAGCAATAATTATAAATATAGAACACATACGTAAATAATTATTATTTCATTATTCTCGTTATAGCTTTTGATAATAAAGTAATTCTTCTTGTCATCATATAATACTCTTTTAACGAATAAATATTATCAGAGATGTTTTAATTTAATAAAAATTCAGAAGAAAATTGAAAGAACGTTATTTAAGGAGAGTGAAGGACGGACAATGCACGAAGTAGATAAGTGCCGTTTGTGTACCGGCGGATATACTTGGTACTTGTACGGCGCATGTGTTTAGCCCCTTTCTCTCTCTCTCTCTCTCTCTCTCTCTCTCTCTCTCTCTCTCTCTCTCTCTCTCCTATGTCTTTCTTTCCTCCTCTGTTTCTCTCTATGTCTTTGCATCTTGGTCAAGCGTCGCGACGCCACGGCGTTCGTGACAGCGGTGGTGGTGGTGGTGGTGGCGGTGGCGGTGACGGTGGCGGCGGCAACGGCGGCGGTGGCGGTGGCAGCGGCGGCAGCGGCGGCGGCGGCAGCTAGCGGGTGAACGAGTAAGGGAGCGAGCGAGGACAGCGCCAACGTCGACTACTTTCGAGGTAGTCGCAATCATGCCACCAACCGGGCGTAAAAGCTCGCGTTTCCCGTACTGCTAAAAGTGTGCTGTGCTTGTGTCTCTTTCTTTCTTACGGTGTAATAGAAAATTTGTATGGGGCACGTTGCCCAAGTGTAAGGGAAAAGCAAACAGCGGTGGTTGGAAGGGTGAACGCTAAGGACGAGAAACGAAACGGAAAGAGATGCATGACGACTGTGCTCCAGTACGACGACTACTATATACGAACTACCGAGAACGATAAAACATAACGACAAGAAAACGAAGGGAACAGGAAAAACTTGAGCTTAACAGGGGTTCTGCTATTATGGATGGAGATTATTAAATGAACTGGAAAAAAAAAGGGAAACTAAGGGGTAAACTCGTATAGAGAGTAGAATGGGATTTTGAGAATAAAGCAAATGAAACGAATTCCACAGAATTTGACGAAAGGAACTTGAAAGACTCGGTTTTTCCATGCCACAACGACGTGGAGGAAAACACGGTATCTACTAATATTCATATTATTACTATTACTTCTACGACTTCAACTACTACTACGACTGTTACTACTGTTGCTGCTGTAGCTGCTACTGATGCTGTTGTTGCTGTTGCTGCTGCTGTTGATGCTGGTGATGCTGCTACTATTAGATCTTGTGTTCTTCCTTTAAGTTTTTAACAGCAAAATTTCCAGTTTCAAGCTGGTACGGGTGCGCGTTGCTAGTAACACGATCAATTACATGTACGAGTAATAAAATTTAAATGCAGTGAGTGAAAGCCGTATTACTTGCACCGTTTTTTATTATCTTTTTTCATTCTTCCTTTCTTACTTTTGATTTTTTTTTTTTTTGGTGGTTTGTTTTGTTCTTTTTTTTTTGTTTTTGTTTATTATTTTATTGTTTTTTCTTCGTAAAATATTAATAAAAGCAGATCGAGAAAAGAGACGAGAGAAAGGAAGAAGAAGAAGAAGAAGGAAAAGAGAGGTAGAAAAGGCAGGAAAAATTGTGAGTGCGCGATTAAATGAGTGCACGTGTTTCATGCAATAAGCTGCGAGAGGCAGCACACAGCGAAGCAAAGGGAGATCGATAGATACCTCCTATCGCGAGAAAAAAAAAATAATGCCGTTGTATGGGTAAGGCCATAAAGTAATGAAAAATAATAATAACCGATAGGATATTAAAGGTTAGGATTAATTGTCCGATACAGTCTATGTAAAATATATAGATTGGTATATTATATTGCAGAATCCAATATTTTATTAAGAAATTCAATCAAGAACTTCCCTTAATACGACATTTAAAATATTATCTAACAGAAGGACTTAAATTTCTGAACGAAGTATTTTATCATATAGATTTTACATGGCTAGTAAGTCGATTGCTGTGAAATGAGAAATGTAGTGTATTTGCATTTGAATAATTAAATTTTGAAATAATAGGCAAATCGTCGTTGATGTTTTATTAAGCGCAAATTGAACAGAAAGAAGGAGAAATTGCTTGCTAGAGGAGATGAAAGAGAGAGAGAGAGAGAGAGAGAGAGAGTAAAGTAAAGTCGTGACATAATACACTACTGAAATTATAGTGAATTTCTACATAACCGATCTATGAACTATAATAAATTTTAACACAAATGTCGATGTAGCTGTGCTATTCCTAATATTCGTGCGATTTTTGTTTATAACTAAAGATGTAAAAGAATCGTCTAAAAGCTAAAATTTATTATCCAATTATCTAAAAGTTACGGAAAGACTGCCGTAACCATTTAACTCGCATACATACAATCCATTCATTATTAATTATTTTGAAGATGAACCTGTCTAAAAAAAAAACATACCTATAAAAATAGTTTAAATTATATCGTTCGAGTATTATTAATTTGAAGAAGGTGAATAAGGGCTCTAGGTAAATAGAAATTCACACGAGATTTTTTTAAATAAAACATTTGCGAGTCGTTCGATTGAGCATTGATCTTATGATTACTGCGATAGCCACATGATTGTTCATACTTTTTCTTTATATCTTTCTTTCTCTTGCGTAGCTTATACTATGTTCGCACCGATTTTCTCTGCATGCCGTGACTTAAACTATTTATAAATTGTTTGAACCCGGCCGTCGCATTGGCGAACAACTGCTACTTCTGCCACGAGGCGCAGCAGCAGCAGCAGCAGCAGCGGCAGCAGCAGCAGCAGCAGCAAAAGAAACAGAAGCAGAAGCAGAAGCAGAAGCAAAAGCAAAAGCAGAAGGAGTAGTAGCAATAGTCACTGATGGTATTTATTTCTCTTTCTCCCTTACTCTCTCATTTTCCCTTATTCTCTCATCACTACCTTCCCACCAACACCTCACTCCCTCTCTCTTTCTGACCTCTCCTCCTCCTCCTCCTCCTCCTCCTCCTATTACACACACAAACACACGCGCACACCACCCACCCACCCCTCCTCGCTATCTCTTTCGCTCGTCGTCTATTCTCTAAGGCGGAAAACAATTCGCGCACCCCATGGTAAAAATAGTAGCTCCGGCTAGCTAGTAACCTAGAGCTCTAAAACCTCACCTCTATCTAGTTTAGTCGTCTACTTCATCACGTTCTTCGGCGTTTCCTTTTCTTTTTTCATTTCTTCTTGTTTCTCTTCTTCTCTTCTAATACTATTAATATTCGTGATAATTCATCCTTATGTAAAGAAAAAGAATACATATAATTGGCAGTTTTAAACGTTAACCTCTAATTCTATGAGCGAAGAAAATGGCTGGTTGAAAGTACTTATATTATTAAAAGTAGAATTCCAGCTATAACATTAAATAGAGAAAATTATAATTTATTTATAATATATTTATAATTTTTTTTATTTTAATAAAATGTAGTTGTTTTCATTAAAATAACCATAATTAATACCATAATAACGAAATATTACAAAATGCGTAAAAATGGTCGGTTAAACGATGTATTTGTTAATTTTTTTTATTTTTTTAACAATTTTTAAATATTCATTTTACAAAATTTCAATTATTACGAATGTATAGTTTAAAAAAACGCAGGAGTCTCTTTTCATTATTCCGATTGAAATTCATTCCGATGAAATAAATTATTCCTCGAGTGTCCAAATTTAGCTATTGTTTTAGCATTTAAACTAAATTATTTGAATTTCTATGATAATTTTAGAAAAATTATTAAATCAATACATATTTTAAGCATTTTATTCGAGGAAAATGTCACACGTATTGTATCCAAAATTAAATATACAAAAATATATGTAATATTTAATCTTTTATTGCATGTTAGATAAGATTTATATTCAAATTAACTTTGTATGTTTAAAATATTTTTCACAAATATCAAGTAGTTTCATAAATTAATACAACGCAAAAATTTCAGGTTTTCTATATTTATCAGTTTTACAATTTTCATCTATTTGGTTATATAAATGGATTATAAATTATATCCGAGCAAAATTTAACAAAATCAACTTTACATCAAGAAATTTATATTTCTTTAAATTTGAGCAAATTCGAGATCAGAAAACTTATTTTCACAGTGAAATTTAATTTAACCCATTCTTATATTTACCTTTAACGAGAATTAATTGCAAATTATTTAATAAAAATATTCGCTGTGCCAAATTTAACAAATAGTCGAAAAATGAGATATATATTATAATATTTATTAGATTGTTCGTGGAACCATATTTCTAGCGGATCACGGATGTTAATAGAAGTATTGCGTAACAGATACGCACAAGAAGAGACTCAAATTTTAAACTCAAATCCGCTGTTGCGTGAGTTTATCTTCATACACATAAAGCAAATAAAAAAGTGAAAAGCAAAGAAAAAGAGCAATAATTAAAAATATATTCCCATCCTAGAATAAAGATTCATATCTTTTTCTCTCCCACTTACGGATCACGTAAATTCCCTTAAAGAAATTTCTTTAAGCACAATACGACGCCAATGCATTCGAAGAAGAAAACTTAATAAGATCGCGAATGCCAAGAGCACAAAGTCGCCATCTTTGCCAATGACGACGAATAATCGAATCAATGTGTTAGACTAATACTATTATTTATTAGTGTAACTTATTATCCTTTCTGTCATCTGCGATAAATTAGTTATAAGCGAATGATGTTTACGTAATAATATTCTACACAGCATTTATTATCTTTAAAGGTTCTAGGAATATTCAATCTTGCCATTTCTTTTGAATATTTACACGTTACTTTAAGCGTCTCTTCATTTCATACCTTTTATAACACATTTTTAATATTATCAATATGATAATGTGTAAATAAATTTGCTTGAAAATTTTACCGCGTTATGTGCAAAATTCAGAGCTGAAATTGTTTTTTCTATGATGTAATGTATGAGATGAGTATAGTTTGTATGTAGGTATTCGACACTTATAAATAGTATGCGAAAGTAAATATTTCGTATAAGCTGGAACATTTAATTTAAATTACCTGTATCGTTGACATTCGTACGATTCTCTTATTAACAAATACAGATATAATATATCGTTAAAATAAAAATAATGTAATTAATTAAAAGCCAATTAGAGAACAAATTTTATGATCAATTTCAAATGAAAGTATAATGTTAAAGTATCCAATTGTATATTTAAAAATCAAAATTTTAAATTACTTTACTTTTTCAAAGTTCCAAAATATAATTGTGCCTTTATTTTAAAATAAATAACTTTTCTCAATTGAAGGTTTCGATGAATATTTGGTAAATCAAACTGATTTTAATTCATACTTAATTGAACATTTTGTTCTACAGATAATTGCACTACATCAATTAATATTATTATTATCGTCGAACATCATTGCTATCGTCCTCATCGACCTCGTCGTTGTGACAATCATTAATATTGTTATTGTTGTTATTGTTGTCGTCGTTGTTGTTGCTGCCATTATCATCGTCGTCGTCGTCGTCTTCGTTATCGTCATCATTATTATTATTATTATCTTTGTTGATTATTATCATTCGTATTATAATTATGTTTATCGTTGTAGTTATTGTTAGTATTATTATTTTTAATACTATCATTAGACAATGAAAAATGAATTATTCGCTATAAAATTATTCTAAATGTATAAAAATTTTCCATAAACAAATACAATATATTTATCTACAGTTTTGTATTTATAATATTTAATTACAAAAGCAACCCGATTATTCATACCTTGACCAACTTTGCAAGAAACAAAAGTTCTCGAAATATAGCATCTATATCTTCATAACTTTCTGTAAGTAAATACTTAAAATAATCGAAGAGAATAAGAAATATAATGATTTACATTATATATTCATACTATTGAATGTCTATATTATTATCAAAAAAATTTCTAACATCTTTCTAAAAAATATTCCACGCGTACATTTGTTGTTCTGTACTATATATCATTGAATAGCATACATTAAAGAAAGAGAGTATCAAGAATTTTCAAACATTTTCACTTAATTTTTTAATTTATAGAAATATAATGCGATCTGTTGTAAAATATAATTCAACTACAAGTGTATAAATTAAGTAAAACTATTAATTTTGAATGACATTATACTCTAAACTATATAAACAATATTTTTCGATATATTTCTATATTATAGGTAAATTTATCAAAATTAAATCACAATTAAAACTTATTGTAATATGGTATCGATAGAGCATATAATATACAATATTATTAGTTTACATTTCAAACAAAAATAATTATAATAACCGAAAAAGAAAGAATATATTGTAATTTTTACATTACTGTCATTATTTTAAATTTTAGAAAAAGTAGATATTTTTAATACTAATAATGTTTGATCTTCTTTTTCTATTAATTTTTTCTTTTTTCTTCAAATTAATTATATATCAATTTTACTGTCATATAAAATATATTAGTGAAAATAAAAATAATCGTTTTTAAAAATACAATTCTATATTTAAATTACATAATAAATATTTTATTGGACATAATTCTAAAATTAAATGAATAGAAATTGAAATAATATCTTATACAATTTTATTGTATGTATAAAAGGAACTTACATTATTCAGTTCGGAAACATAACAATTAACTATGAATTATTGATAAAAATGAGGATATTATTTATTTAAATATAAAAGATTCAGCTATTAAATTTATTACTTCCAAAAACATGAACTTTCTTTCATAAATATAATATACCATTAGTTTACGATTGCGGGGGTAATATATATTGATAACTTCGTGGTATTTTTATGTTCAAATTATATATGCATATTAACTCTTTAAAAAAGTTCACATTTTTAAATTATTCGATTAATTTATCCGTTATATTAATTTCTTATGAAAATTATACGTAAATTTATATGTAAGAAAAATTTATTACTAAATACTAAAATGAAGTAATAAAAATATCTCTTTCATAAACATAGAACGAAATTAGAATTATGTATACTACATAATGAATTAATTTGCTTATTATTACACAATTAAATAGCTACTATCTGATCAAGTATGAGCTTCTTTATATATTTAATATATAATTTGAATGACAAATTCTGTTTTCGTATGTGCTCTTCTCTCTCAACTTTAATTTTCAATAAAATTACAAAAATAATAATTATCGCGATAAAAAATATGGTAAATGCTCAGTAATTCCGTAATTGAAAAAAATATTTATAAACAATAACATACATTAAGAATTATTATAGAAATTTTAGATAAAAATTTTTTCTGAATATATTTCATGCTTATTTGCAATATTGTATAATTTGATTAATTATATCAAATACATTTTAATTTAATATCTAATAGTATATTTTATTCCTGTAAATTTTACGTACAACATTCGAAATATTGAAATGTTATATGCTTTCAATATTACATATATATTATAAAAAAAAAAAAAATCCCTCATGTTTAATATATTTCGAGATGACAACGTGCGTCTAAATTCTTATAGAAAGTAAAATTATATATTCACTGATTATAATAATATTCTTATTCCAATACTTAATTGTAGAATTGTAGAATTGTAAAGTAAACAATATGAATTTATTAAGTAAAGAGATGACCCATTCTAAATCTAAGTTATCAGTTATCATGTAATATAAAGCAAAATATTGTTTATCATATAAAACATGTTAAACATTGATTTCTTAATTATTTTCAATTATTAGTAATAATAAGCATTAAGACCCGAGCATATTAATTATGTTCTATATTGTCCGAGAATAATTTATTATCTGATCTTATTAGTTACGGTTGTAAATTATAACTTAGGCCATTAGGTAGAAAGTTGTGATTGAAATACTAACTGGCAAAACTTGGATTACGAGCTTAATCGACATATAATAACTTATTTATTAATTCTAATTTAGAGAATAATAAATATAAGGAAAATTAGCATAATGTCATAAAAATGTTATAAAAATGTTTGTTCTTGGCTTTACTATTTCCTTTTATCGCATATCCTCATAAATAGATGATTATAATCAAAATTATTGCCTTATTATTTTAATTATTTCATAATGCAAACAACAATATACTATAAAGATAGAATTTTATTTTAGAGATTTTTTTCTAATTAATGCATAAAATAGATATAAAAAAAATAGAATATCAAAATATATTTAAAAAACGTCCTAAAGTCGTAATATATATAAATTATAATGTGACTATAATTATTAATAAGGCTCGATTTCTTATGCATAAAAGAATAATCCGAAAAAGAGAATCTTTTATGTATTAAATGCCCCGTAAATTTAACCAATCCTAATATTTTACTGAATTTAACAATTTTTATTTTACTAAAATGATTTTGTGAATTAAAAATTCAACAATATGTTTGATAAACTCTTTTAAGCAATTCTCACTAGCCAATAGTCGTATTGATAGAATTTCTTGAAAAAGCTACATTATCATTGACATTTGCATTATTGTACGTAAAGTTTGATGGAGCATCGGCAGAAAAAAAGAAATTTATTAGATTTACTATAGTGAACTTTGGTCATGAGCATCGACTGATGTAGAATGCTACTTGATTTTTCTTTTTATTATATCTTTCATTATTATTATTCTTTTTTTTTTTTTTTAACATGCAGACGCAGATAGCGCAGTCGAGCTCGAGGATGGAAGAAGAAAGTTTCGCGAAGAGGAGCAGGAGCAGGAGCAGCAGCAGCAGCAGCAGCCGCCGCATAATAAGCAGCAGCAGCAGCAGCCGCCGCATAAGCAGCAGCAGCAGCATCAGCAGCAGCAGAAACAACAACAGCAGCAACAGCATCATCAAGAGCAACAGCGGCAACAAAAGGAGGAGCATCAGCAGCATCGAGCTTCTCTGGTCGCTAATAGACTGAAAGCTCGGCTTGGAGCGAGGCTTTAAAGTCTCGAGGCCCTCGGATTCAGCCGGCCCGCAGCAGAGATGCATCAGCAGAATCCACAACAATCGCAGCAACAGCTAACCAGTGCCCAGAATGGCCTTGCCGGGGGGGCCCAGCTGCCTCAGAGTCCTGGACATCAGCAGCAAGGCCCAAGCGGCGTTACTGGGCCGAACAGGGCCCATGTCAATGGGGGCCGCTTTGATTTCGATGACGGGGGTACGTACTGTGGCGGTTGGGAGGATGGCAAAGCCCATGGACACGGGGTCTGTACGGGCCCTAAAGGTCAAGGGGCTTACTCCGGTAGCTGGCATTATGGCTTCGAGGTTTCGGGCGTTTACACATGGCCCAGGTAAGCATTTGACAAATTATTATTATTATAAATAGTTAAGCGGGTACTTTGTTCGTTGTGTGCAGAAAAAGTTCAATAGCTAGATCTAAGCACATTTAACGAATGATCATTTTCCTGGGATTAAGCTACTTCTGACTTATTAATGTGCGTAATTTTAATCTAATTAAGGAAAAATAGTTCCATCTGACGTTTCATACTAACGCCTGTATATATATATTTTTTTTTTTTTTTTCATTTGCATTATTCAACATTTTTGTTTGATTTTCATAATCGTAGATATTAAAATCGTCGAAAAATATCTCGCGATATCGTCATTAAAGTGTCCTTATACACTATCTAGAGTATATGTCGACAAAATTTTATATTCACCGTAATATTGCACATTTATAGACCAATTTAAATTATTTATTATTATTCATATATGTACCACTCCACTATAAATATAAACCCCAATAATTTATGATCTCGATGATCCACCCGATAAGATCCAATTATTTTTACTTTAATATCGTCATAAAAAAATATTTTATACAATACCGTCCTTGACTCGATTTTGGAAAATAAAAGCTTATCTTGATTTAGAAAATGAAGGATTTATTTATTTGGTATCGGCATTGGTAACACTAACCCGCGTCTTCCCTTATTGACAATAATTAAAATAGTTGTCATCTTAATATCTATAAAACTTCGTAATGCTCTTATTCTTGCTTCGAGTATACAATTCAAATTTATCTTTATAGTGATTTCTAATATGGTTAAAGTAAATAATACAACTGTAACAAATTTCATTATACAAATAATTTATACTATTGGATGACCTTCGTATATATAGCTAATAAGATTTACACGATCTGTATGTATGTAAAACTAATACCTATACATATCTGTATGTACATATAATACTAATAATATTAATAACAAAGGGGCTATTAATGTAACAAATAATTTTATATGTAACTAATAATGTATAAATTGGCTTGTATTGATTAACTTATAACATCTCAATTAAAATCCCACATCTCAAGGTTATTAATAATATTCATCTCGTAAGAATCCTCAGAAATTAATTGAACGCCTATATTTACCATAGTCGCGACATAGTTTCTCAAGTCTGTACAAACGCACTTGATACAAAGTAAATTAATTTTTATAGAATATTAATTAAAAGACTCAAATACTAAAGTTAATTAATGCTTCTTAAAACACATTTTCGACTAAAGTATTTTAGAATGAAAATGATTTTTTATAAAATAATAAATAATGAGTAAATTAATATATACAACCATTTATAATTATAAAATAACATGATGATTGATCATTGTTAGAAATTTAATGTAATTGTTAAGCAAAATGAAGAAATACGTTAAATAAAAGGGAAGGTTCGTTTAAAATTACTTACATCCATAATATATCAAATAATGTAAAACTCTATTCCAAAATTGTATTAATATATAATATTGTACAGTATTATACGCATTGCCGTTCCTTTAATACTTATTGAACTTGTTTCTATTCTTATCACAACTTCTACAGAAGTACAAAATAATTCAATATAAAATAATAAATATTACATTGATAATATTACATATATTTGGCATAGTATAGGTATTATGCATACAGTGTTATAAACTTAAATTAAACTTCTACTCTACGCATAGACAAAATCTACATACATATAAATGTTTCTCTATCTAATTTTGCTTAGAATACTTTGTCATAGAAATTCTATAAGAAATCCTTTCCCAAATGATATTCTAAATATATCGGAAGACTCTAAAGCATCAGAAATACCTTATCATTATGCTTTAAATAAAACGTTTCGGATTAATTATATGAATTCATTATGATCATTAAATGAAATCAATTATAATTTGATTCATATAATTAACGTATACAATAAATTTATATTAATTATATTTCTCAATGTTGATTTTGAATTAATTCCTAATACAAATATTTATTACTGAAAAATATTAATGCATTCATGTACTTTCATTATATAAAAAAGGCTTTTAATATTATAAACAATTCATCTTTATGTTCAAATATGAAATATGAATTACGTATAAACAATTTTCATATATGTGAATTATTTTCATCTAACAATCTAAAAATTTCCAATATAAAATTATGAAAAATATAATTATCATATATCGCATATTAAATCTCGTATTTTACAAACTTGACTAGTAAGATAATTGTAATATAGACTATAAAATTTTACTCTTTGAGAAATTTCATTTGTTTTTTATATGGCCTAGTAATAGTAGTAGTATTAGTATTAGTATTAGTAGTAGTAGTAGTAGTAGTAGTAGTAGTAGTAGTAGTAGTAGTAGTAGTAGTAGTAGTAGTAGTACTAGTAGTAGTAGTATCGTACCATGCGTAGACAATAGACTTGATGACTACCTAATCTCCATTAGGCTAATCATCTTCTAAACCTCCCAAAAACATTATACAATTTACATAACTTAAGAATTGTCAAGATTCATTC